>NC_058523.1:371958674-372261704 GCF_904849725.1 Hordeum vulgare subsp. vulgare
ATGATCATCATCATTAACTTCCTCCTCAACCGGCGTTGCAACGACAGAGGTTTCCCCTTGCCCTGCGCCACCATCTAGAGGGATGAGAGGTTCGACAACCTCGTCAAGTTCTATCTTCCTCCCACTCAATTCTCTCGAGGGAAACTCCTTCTCGAGAAAAGCTCCGTTTTTAGCAACAAACACTTTGCCCTCGGATTTGAGATAGAAGGTGTACCCAACTATCTCCTTTGGGTAACCTATGAAGACGCACTTTTCCACTTTGGGTTCCAGCTTTTCAGGCTGAAGCTTTTTGACATAAGCATCACATCCCCAAACTTTAAGAAACGACAACTTTGGCCTTTTGCCATACCACAGTTCGTATGGTGTCGTCTCAACGGATTTTGATGGTGCCCTATTTAACGTGAATGCAGCTGTTTCTAATGCATAACCCCAAAACGATAACGGCAAATCAGTAAGAGACATCATAGATCGCACCTTCTCTAATAAAGTACGATTACGACGTTCGGACGCACCATTATGTTGTGGTGTTCCAGGCGGTGTTAACTGTGAAACAATTCCACATTGTCTTAAGTGAGCACCAAACTCGAAACTCAGATATTCACCCCCACGATCAGACCATAGGAACTTGATCTTCTTGTTACGATGATTTTCCACTTCACTCTGAAATTGCTTGAACTTTTCAAATGTTTCAGACTTGTGTTTCATCAAGTAGACATAACCATATCTACTTAAATCGTCAGTGAAGGTGAGAAAATAACGATATCCGCCGCGCGCCTCTACGCTCATCGAACGACACACATCGGTATGTATGATTTCCAACAAGTCACTTGCACGCTCCATTGTTCCGGAGAACGGAGTCTTAGTCATCTTGCCCATGAGGCATGGTTCGCACGTGTCAAGTGAATCAAAGTCAAGTGACTCCAAAAGTCCATCAGCATGGAGTTTCTTCATGCGCTTTGCACCAATATGACCTAAGCGGTAGTGCCACAAAAATATGGCGCTATCATTGTTAACTCTAACTCTTTTGGTCTCAATGTTATGTATATGCGTATCGCTATCAAGATTCAATATGAACAATCCTCTCACATTAGGTGCATTACCATAAAAGATGTTACTCATAGAAATAGAACAACCATTATTCTCTGACTTAAAAGAGTAACCGTCTCGCAATAAACAAGATCCAGATATAATGTTCATGCTCAACGCAGGCACTAAATAACAATGATTTAAGTTCATCACTAATCCTGATGGTAACTGAAGTGAAACTGTGCTGACGGCGATTGCATCAACCTTGGAACCATTTCCTACGCGCATCGTCACTTCATCTTTCGCCAGCCTTCGTCTATTCCGCAGTTCCTGTTTTGAGTTGCAAATATGAGCAACAGAACCGGTATCGAATACCCAGGCACTACTAGAGAGCTGGTTAAGTACACATCAATAACATGTATATCAAATATACCTGATTTTTCTTTGGCCGCCTTCTTATCTGCCAGATACTTGGGGCAATTGCGCTTCCAGTGACCCATACCCTTGCAATAGTAACACTCCGTTTCAGGCTTAGGTCCAGCTTTGGGTTTCTTCGTCGTATTGGCAACAGGCTTGCCGCTCTTCTTCGAATTACCCTTCTTGCCTTTGCCGTTTCTCTTGAAACTAGTGGTCTTATTCACCATCAACACTTGATGTTCTTTACGGAGTTCAGACTCTGCGACTTTCAGCATCGCAAACAACTCGCCGGGTGACTTGTTCATCCCTTGCATGTTGTAGTTCAACACAAAGCCTTTATAGCTTGGCGGCAGTGATTGAAGGATTCTGTCAGTGATAGCCTCTTGCGGGAGTTCAATCCCCATCTCAGCTAGACGGTTTGAGTACCCAGACATTTTGAGCACATGTTCACTGACAGACGAGTTCTCCTCCATCTTGCAAGCATAGAATTTATCGGAGGTCTCATACCTCTCGATCCGGGCGTTCTTCTGAAAGATAAACTTCAACTCCTGGAACATCTCAAATGCTCCATGACGCTCAAAGCGATGTTGAAGTCCCGGTTCTAAGCCATACAAGACTGCACATTGAACTACTGAGTAGTCCTCCTTACGTGCTAACCAAGCGTTCTTAACATCCTGATCAGCCGTAGCGGGTGGTTCATCTCCTAGCGCAGCATTAAGGACATAATCCTTCTTCCCAGCTTGTAAGATTAGCTTAAGATTACGAGCCGAGTCTACAAAGTTGCTTCCATCATCTTTCAACCTAGCTTTCTCTAGGAACGTATTAAAATTCAGGGTGACTGTCGCGTGAGCCATGATCTACAACACAAATATATTCAAAGTGGACTTATACTATGTTCAAGATAATTTGAGTTTAACTTAATCAAATTACTCGCTAAACTCCCACTCAAAAAGTACATCTCTCTAGTCATTTGAGTGGTTCTTGATCCACTTACACTAGCTCAAGTCCGATCATCACGTGAGTTGAGTATAGTTTCAGTGGTAAGCATCCCTATGCTAATCATATCATCTATATGATTCATGATCGACCTTTCGGTCTCATGTGTTCCGAGGCCATGTCTGCACATGCTAGGCTCGTCAAGCTTAACCCGAGTGTTCCGCGTGCGCAACTGTTTTGCACCCGTTGTATGTGAACGTTGAGTCTATCACACCCGATCATCACGTGGTGTCTCGAAACGACGAACTGTAGCAACGGTGCACAGTCGGGGAGAACACAATTTCGTCTTGAAATTTTAGTGAGAGATCACCTCAAAATGCTACCGTCGTTCTAAGCAAGATAAGGTGCATAAAAGGATTAACATCACATGCAATTCATAAGTGACATGATATGGCCATCATCACCTGCTTCTTGATCACCATCACCAAAGCACGGGCACGATCTTCTTGTCACTGGCGCCACACCATGATCTCTATCAACGTGTTGCCATCGGAGTTGTCGTGCTACTCATGCTATTACTACTAAAGCTACATCCTAGCAAAATAGTAAACGCATCTGCAAGCACAAACGTTAGTATAAAGACAACCCTATGGCTCCTACCGGTTGCCGTACCATCGACGTGCAAGTCGATATTTTCTATTACAACATGATCATCTCATACATCCAATATATCACATCACATCGTTGGCCATATCATATCACAAGCATACCCTGCAAAAACAAGTTAGACGTCCTCTAATTTTGTTGTTGCATGTTTTACGTGGTGACCATGGGTATCTAGTAGGATCGCATCTTACTTACGCAAACACCACAATGGAGATATATGAGTTGCTATTTAACCTCATCCAAGGACCTCCTCGGTCAAATCCGATTCAACTAAAGTTGGAGAAACTGGCACTTGCCAGTCATCTTTGAGCAACGGGGTTACTCGTAGCGATGAAACCAGTCTCTCGTAAGCGTACGAGTAATGTCGGTCCAAGCCGCTTCATTCCAACAATACCGCGGAATCAAGAAAAGACTAAGGAGGGCAGCAAAACGCACATCACCGCCCACAAAACTTTTGTGTTCTACTCGAGAAGACATCTATGCATGAACCTAGCTCTTGATGCCACTGTAGTGGAACGTCGCATGGGAAACAAAAAATTTCCTACGCGCACGAAGACCTATCATGGTGATGTCCATCTACGAGAGGGGATGAGTGATCTACGTACCCTTGTAGACCGTACAGCAGAAGCGTTAGTGAACGCGGTTGATGTAGTGGAACGTCCTCACGTCCCTCGATCCGCCCCGCGAACAATCCCGCGATTAGTCCCACGATCTAGTACCGAACGGACGGCACCTCCGCGTTCAGCACACGTACAGCTCAACGATGATCTCGGCCTTCTTGATCCAGCAAGAGAGACGGAGAGGTAGAAGAGTTCTCTGGCAGCGTGACGGTGCTCCGGAGGTTGGTGATGACCTTGTCTCAGCAGGGCTCCGCCCGAGCTCCGCAGAAACGCGATCTAGAGGAAAAACCGTGGAGGTATGTGGTCGGGCTGCCGTGGAAAAGTCGTCTCAAATCAGCCCTAAAACCTCCGTATATATAGGTGGGAGGGAGGGGACCTTGCTTTGTGGCTCAAGGAGCCCCAAGGGGGTCGGCCGAGTCCAAGGGGGAAGGCTCCCCCCCCCCAAACCGAGTTGGACTTGGTTTGGTGGGTGGGAGTCCTTCCTTCCCTTCACACCTCCTCCTTTTTTTCCTTTCTCTTTGATTTTCCTTCCTAGGCGCATAGGGCCCTTTTGGGCTGCCCCACCAGCCCACTAATGGCTGGTGCACCACCCTCAAGGCCTATGGGCTTCCCCGGGGTGGGTTGCCCCCCCCCCCCCCCCGGTGAACTCCCGGAACCCATTCGTCATTCCCGGTACATTCCCGGTAACTCCGAAAACCTTCCGGTAATCAAATGAGGTCATCCTATATATCAATCTTCGTTTCCGGACCATTCCGGAAACCCTCGTGACATCCATGATCTCATCAGGGACTCTGAACAACATTCGGTAACCAACCATATAACTCAAATACGCATAAAACAACGTCGAACCTTAAGTGTGCAGACCATGCGGGTTCGAGAACTATGTAGACATGACCCGAGAGACTCCTCGGTCAATATCCAATAGCGGGACCTGGATGCCCATATTGGATCCTACATATTCTACGAAGATCTTATCGTTTGAACCTCAGTGCCAAGGATTCATATAATCCCGTATGACATTCCCTTTGTCCTTCAGTATGTTACTTGCCCGAGATTCGATCGTCAGTATCCGTATACCTATTTCAATCTCGTTTACCGACAAGTCTCTTTACTCGTTCTGTAATACAAGATCCCGCAACTTACACTAAGTCACATTGCTTGCAAGGCTTGTGTGTGATGTTGTATTACCGAGTGGGCCCCGAGATACCTCTCCGTCACACGGAGTGACAAATCCCAGTCTTGATCCATACTAACTCAACTAACACCTTCGGAGATACCTGTAGAGCATCTTTATAGTCACCCAGTTACGTTGCGACGTTTGATACACAAAAAGCTTTCCTCCGGTGTCAGTGAGTTATATGATCTCATGGTCATAGGAATAAATACTTGACACGCAGAAAACAGTAGCAACAAAATGACACGATTAACATGCTACGTCTATTAGTTTGGGCTAGTCCATCACGTGATTCTCCTAATGACGTGATCCAGTTATCAAGCAACAACACCTTGTTTATAATCAGAAGACACTGACTATCTTTGATCAACTGGCTAGCCAACTAGAGGCTTGCTAGGGACAGTGTTTTGTCTATGTATCCACACATGTAAATGAGTCTTCATTCAATACAATTATAGCATGGATAATAAACGATTATCTTGATACAGGAATTATAATAATAACTATATTTATCATTGCCTCTAGGGCATAATTCCAACACCTCCACCCAAGAAGAAGCACAGGAAGACACCAGCAAAGAGAGGTTTTGCTGCTGCCAAAGCTGCCAAAGCTTGTAGCAGCCAATCGGGTATGTCAACCAATTTTGAAGACCGTGTACCTGTCAAAGGTGCGACGTATATCCATGTCGTGGGCAAGAAGATCCTACTGCCAAAACCACTAGAGGGCATACCAAGGGATCTTAGGAGACTGCACGACCATGTGATATCGACATAGAAAAGCCTTCTTGCCTCGAAGGATCCAGGATACCCGCTTTATGTGGTTCGTTGATACATCCATTTTGCGTCCTGAATTCTTATTGATATTTATATTATTCTTGTCCATTATTCCTTTTTATGATATAATTCTTTTGACTTTTCTCTCTGAATATGCAAGGTACATCACAAATAGGGAAATTACTGGAAACTGGAATTATGGACCTGAAAACCAAGAAAAAGGTTAAAATATCACTGGACTCCAAATGACCTAAAACTTTACGGAGAATTTTTCTGGAATATTTTAGAATTAATGGACAAAAAATATACCAGAGGGGGGCACCAGCTGGCCACAAGCCAACGGAGCACGCCCTGTTGCCTTGTGGGGCCCCAGCTGGTCTCCCGAGTCCCCTCTTCTCCTATGTGGTGTGTTTTTACCTAGAAAAAATCATAAGGATAATTTTGGGATGAAGCACCACCATTTTGAGGCAGGAATCTGGGCATAGGCTAGTTTGCTCTCCGACATTGAGATTCTGTCGGGGAAACTTCCCTCCGGGAGGGGGAACTCGAAGCCATCATCATCACCAACGCTTCCTATCCTTCATGGGAGGACCAATATTCATCAACATCTTCACTAGCACCATCTCATCTCATCTCAAACCCTAGTTCGTCTCTTGTATTCAATCTCTATCTCAAAAACTTAGATTAGTACGCGTGGGTTACTAGTAGTGCTAATTACATCTCATAGTTGATTCTTGTGGGTTTACTTAGTGGAAGATAATATATTTACATCCTTAATTACTATTATTATACCGCTGATCTTCAACATGTTGATGAGGTGTGAGTAGTTACTACTGTTCCTAAGGATATGGGAGAAGTCTTGTTATAAGTAATCATGTGGAGTTGGTATCATTCAATATTTGGATGATGTGTATATTGTTGCTGCTCTTAGTGGTGTCATGTGAACGCCGGCTACATGATACTTCACCATGTTATTGGCCCAAGGGAATGCATTATGGAGCAACAAGTAGATCATGGGTTGCAAGAGTGACACAAGCTTAAACCCCAATTTATGCGTTGCTTCTTGAGGGGCTGATTTTGATCCACACGTTTCATGTTATGGTTAGAGCTATCTTAATTCTTCTTTTGTAGGTGTGGATGCTTACGATAGATGTTAAATATAGCTGGGTTGCTTGTTCAAGTAGGAACAACACCTTAGCACCGGCCCACCCACATATCAAATTATCAAAGTAACGAATGTGAATCAACTCAACATGATGAACATGACTAGACAAAAATTCCCATTTGTCCTCGCGAGTGTTTGCCTCACATAAGAGTATGATTGGGCTATCTTGTTTCATACTAGTTACTATTGTTACTTGTCACTTGTTACGAATTATATTGCTACCAAAATATCTATCGTTGTTACTTATAGCACTTGCAGAGAATACCTTGGTGAAAACTACTTATCATTTCCGTCTGCTCCCCATTGGGTTCTACACCCTTACTTATCGAAAGGACTACGATTGATCCCTTATACTTGTGGGTCATCAAGACACTTTTATAGCACCGTTCCCGGGGAGTGAAGCGCCTTTCGTAAGTAGAAATTGGTAAGGAAACATTTCCAGTACGTGCTAAATTTTACTATTGCTCTTCACTATGGACGATCACCCTTTTTGTGGCTTGTTCGGGGCATCCTCACCTCGATTGGAAGTGGAAAAGCTTGCATCTCAATCAACTGAATCCACTGAAAATATTTATTATGAGATTCCTTCGGGTATGTTAGAGAAACTGCTAACTAATCCCTATAATGGTATAACTCATCCTCATTACCACTTGATATATGTCGAGGAGATTTATGGATTGTTTAAGCTTGCAGGTTTATCTGGAGACAAATTTAAGAAGCATGTTTTCCCTTTATCTTTGGAGGTAATTGCATTGATGTGTTACATGCTATAGGATGATATTGGACCATGGGACTGCAATCCTTTGAAGCTGTTTTATCCTATGCATCTAATTCGTCGTGATCGGAACTTCATATATAATTTCTGGCCTTAAGAAGGAGAAATCATCTCTAAAGCTTGGGGATGCTTAAATCTATGATTCACACTTGTCCCAACCATGAGATCTCAAGATAAATGATTACACAAAATTTTTATGCTCGACTTTCTCATAATGATCAATCACTACTCCATTCTTCTTCTACTCGCTCCTACATGAATAGGACTATTGAATTGAAATGGGATCTTCTTGCAAGAATTAAGCACAAGTCTGAAGATTGGGAATCCAACAAAGGTAAAGAGTGATATCTAAAGCTTAAATTTGATAGTGTTAAATCTTTTATGGAAACTGATACTATTCATAAATTTAGCAATAAATATGGTATTCACTTTCAAATAGTAGCTTCTTTTTGTGAATCATTTGCTACTCATGTTGATCTCCCTAAGGAGAATTGATTTAAATATCATCCGACCATTGAAGAACCACTAGGGGAACATGTTAATGCTAAGAAGGAAGGAATAATTGGTAACCATATTGATCCAGTTGTTCCTACTGCTTACATTGAGAAACCACCTTTTCGTGTTAGAATTAAGGAACATGCTAAGGCTACTACTATGGTTAATAAAAGTTATGTTAGAACACCTAAACCTTCTGAACAAATAAATGTTGAGCCTAATACTGCTATGGTCAAAGATCTCCTAGTAGATAAAATTGATGGACATGTTATTTGTTTCTGTGATGAAGCTGCCGGAATTGCAAAACTTGTTACAAATCCTCAAGATAAGTTAGACAAAATTAAACCTGTTGTCGGCATGCGTGTTGTTTCTGTTAAGATTTGAGACCAATGTTATCATGTCTTGTGTGACATGGGTGCTAGTGTTAGTGTTATACCTTTTACTCCGTATCAAGAAATTATGAAAGGCATAACACCCTTTGAGATTGAAGATATTGATGTCACTATTAAACTTGCAAACAAAGACACTATTTCACCACTTGGGATAGTTAGAGATGTTGAAGTCTTGTGTGCAAAAAATAAGTACCCTAATGATTTCTTAGTACTTGGTTCAAAACAAGATTACTTTTATTCCATTATATTTGCTATACCTTTCTTGAATACCGTTAATGCTGAAATTAGTTGTTCTAATGAGAAGGTCAAAGTAAGCTTTGGTGATGTGTCTCATGAATTGCATTTCTCTAAGTTTGGTAGACAACCAAATGAGAAAGAATTACCTAGTAAGGATGAAATTAATTCTTGCTTCTATTTTCATCCCTCCTATTGATCCATTAGAACAGTATTTGTTGGATCACGAAAATGATATGCATATGAATGAGATAAGTGAGATAGATGATATATTTATTAGACAAACACATATCCTTAAACACAACTTACGATTTGATCTCTAAGGGGATCCTCCTACACCCAAGGGAGATCCCGTGTTTCATCTAAATAAATTACGTGATACTTTGTAATATGCTTATCTTGATGAAAGTAAGATATATCCTCTCATAATCAGTACTAACCTCTCAGAACATGAAGAAAAGAGATTACTCAAAACTCTAAGGAAGCATAGGGCCGCTATTGGATATATTATTGATTATCTTAACTGCATAAGTCCTAGTCCCTGTCAGCACAAGGTTAATATGGAACCAGATGTTAAACATGTCGATGATCATCAATGCCGCTTAAATCCTAGGATGAAGGAAATTCAACGAACTTAAAAACAAAGCTACTAGAAAATATCATTACCCTTGCATTTTATTGATCAAATGTTAGAAAGGTTATCTAAGCACTCACACTTTTTTTTTCTTGATGAGTATTCTGGTTTCTCTCAAATACATGTTTGTAAAGAGGATCAAGAGAAAACCACTTTCACATGCCCCTTTGGAATTAATGCCTATATACGTATTCCTTTGGGTTCATGTAATGCACTCACTACCTTTCAAAGATGTATGACTGTTATATTCTCCGAATTTTGTGAAAATATTGTTGAGGTTTTCATGGATTATTTTTCCGTATACGAGACCTATTTTGATGGTTGTTGAGCAAACTTCATCGAGTTCTGGAGAGATGCGAGGAAACTAACCTTGTGTGGAATTGGGAGAAGTGCCACTTTATGGTCAATGATGGTATAGTACATGGGCATAAAATCTCTGAACGAGTCATTAAGTTAGAGAAAGCTAAAGTTGATGAAGTAGAGAAAATGCCTTGTCCTAAATAAATCAAAGGTATAAGAAGTTTTCTTCAACAAGATATTCCTTTTTATGATGGTTGTGTAGAAGCCTTTGAAATATTTAAGAAATCCTTATGTCTACACCTATTGTACAACCACCTGATTGGAATTTACCATTCAATATTATATGTGATGCTAGTGGTTATGCTGTTGGTGTTGTTCCAGGGAAAAGAGTAGACAAGAAATTAAATGTTATTCATTATTCTAGTAAAACCTAGATAGTGCTCAAAGAAATTATGCTACTACTTGATAACCCACAAGTATAGGGGATCACGACAGTCTTCACAGGTACTATTTCACCCAAATTTATTAATTCGACAAAAGGGGAGCCAAAGAATATTCAGAGGCCTTCACAACTTGTCAATTCAACCGCACACGGGATATCTCTCTACAACAAAGGATGTAGTAGCACCACAAATAATAGTAGAAGTGGTAACAGTGATAGCAACAACTTTGGAAATAGTACTAATAGTAGGAATTGAGTAACATATGTGATAGTAGCAGCATCAGTAGTAACTTAGCAAGATTCAGTATTTATAAAGCGTAGGCACATGGATAGGCGATGGAAAGATATGGATGACATGAATCATGTAATAGTTGCACACTAGAGCGACACAGAAGTAGCTCTAATTCATCAATATAATGTAGGCATGTATTCCGTATATAGTCATACATGCTTGCGATAACAACTTGGATAAAATATTTTGTCCTACCCCCCGTGGCAGCGGGGTCCTATGTGAAACTTAGGGATATTATGGCCTACTTTTAATAGAGAACCCGAACAAAGCATTAACACATTGTGAATACATGAGCTCCTCAAACTACGACAATCACCAGAAAGAATCCCAATTATTTTCACCTTGGGGTATGCGGATCAAGACACGTAATAGGTGCATACAACTTGCAAGATAGGATCCAAATCACTCTTATATTCATGAAAACATAATAGGTACAGATCTGAAATCGTGGCACTCGGGCACTAATGATAAGCATTAAATATAGCAAAGTCATAGCCACATCTATCTTAGAATGTAGTGGATACTAGGGATCAAGTCCTATCAAACTTAACTCACTTACATGATCAATCTCATCCAAACCTCATCACCATCCAGCAGGTGCACTAAGGAATTACTCACACCAAGTGGTGAGAATCATGGAATTTTTTATGGAGAAGGGTTTGTAATGACAACGACGACGAACCCCCTCTCTCGAGCCAAAAACAGACTCGAGATCAGCCCTTCCGTGGAAGAACATGATGTGGTGGCGGCTCGGTCTCGTGAAATGTGATGAAATATTCTCTCTAATTTTTCTTCAAGAATTGGAATTTATAGGAATGGAATTAGGGCTGGGAGAGCCACATGGGCCCCACAAGGTATCAGGGCGCAGACACGGGGGTGGCCGCGCCCTGTTGCCTTGTGGCCCACAGACAGTCCCCTCTCTAGTGGTGCTTCACTCAAAAAATCCTTATTTATTCCAGAAATAATTTACAAAAAGTTTCGTACAATTCTAAGAACTTTCATTTTCGCTTAAAAATAACACCAAGGTAGTTCGAGTGAAAACAACGTCAGTCCGGGTTAGTTCCATTCAAATCATACACATTAGACTCCAAAACTAGAGTAAAAGTTTTTGGAAAAGTAGATACATTGGAGACATATCAAATCCCCCAAGCTTAACTCATTACTTGTCCTCAAGCAATTCAGTTGATAAAGTGAAAGTGATAAAGAAGACTTTAACAAACTCTTCTATTCCTGTTGTTGTATATATGCTCTTAGCTAGTGTTCAGGTTTTCAGCATAAGTCAAAAGTTATCACATCCATGATAACAATCAAGCATCATATTCCATTATGGCAATACATAACTAACTAGCAAGCAATAATATGATATCTCATATCCCAACAATTTTTCAAAACAATCATGATATAATATGGTGACAAGGTATCTTGCTAGCCGTTTCTAAGACCGCAAAACATAAATACATAGCACCTTTGAGGTTCAAGCTGCGACTAGACATTATAATTCAGAGTAGAAAAGATCTAGTTCATGCTCACATCCAACATTAACTATATTCAATGCATAAGAATGACATTAGTGCTCTCAGGTTTGGTGTTTTTTGTAAGATAATGGTGACTCAACATAATATTAAATAGATAGGCCCTTTGTAGAGGGAAGCATTGATTTAGAGAGGTGCTAGAGCTCAAGTTCTAAAGAAGGGTTAAAAATATAGTTTTTAGTGGTGTTCTTTACTCTCAATGTTACGACAAAGGTTTTTAGTATCTTCCATGCTAAACTCATTATTGATTGTCCGCAAACAGAATTGTAAAGTTTACCCCTATCCACCATCAATTCACAAGCATGGCTAGCCGAATTCACGGGTGCCCTCCATCATATCAACTTTCCCAAGGAGTTTTGTTTTATTTAATTTTGATTATGCTGGACTGGGCATCCTATTTACCAACCTCTCTCATGCAATGATGGCGAATAAACGTCCGTCTTGAGAGTAATTTACTTAACATGAAGATACTGATTGCCCCATTGCTCGATGAGCGATACGGGTGCACATAATAGATGTTTGTTTGAATATTTAGAGGTGGCACATGCAAATTTACTTGGAACGACAGGGTAATACCACATATAGTTAGGTATGGTGGACTCATGTGGAATAACTGGGTTTAGGATTTTGGATGCACAAGGAGTATTCTCGCTTAGTACATGTGAAGGCTAGCAATAGAATGGGAAGCGAACAACTAGATAGGAACAACACTCATGAACATGCATTGCGAATAATTAATATTGGATATTAGCATGAGTAGGATATGAGCACTCTAGATTTGAACATCATGAAGGCTCAATTGGTTTTGAATCAACTACATGTTTGCACATGGGCCAACTAAACCTGTTGGAATCATTGAGAGGGAAATACCATACTACCATATCACACCAGAACTATTTTAATGCATGTTGACGCTCAAGATAAATTATTATTAACTCCTAGCTATTTAAGCATGGCATGAAAAAATATGATCCCTAATTGTCATCATAAACATGTTCACTCATGATACACTGAATCAAGATTGAACGAGCTAAAACTTATTTACACAAACGAAAAACAAGAAGAGTTCATACCCGTTTCCTTTGCCGTGATCACTTCATAAAATATCGTCATTATTGTTTTTCACTTGCATGATTGAATGATATGATAATAATAATTGTGCAAGGATGTTGTGGACTAAGCTGAAATCTACAAGGTATTTGTGCAATTGAAAAGACATGGTAATATTGGCTCTTTGTTAGATCAATAATAATGCATATGAGAGCCACTCAACATTTTCATCGTGGTCCTCTCTTTTCAATGACTCAAAGAAAAGAAAAGATATTCATAGAAATGCGCTGAAATATTTTTGGATTTTTTTGATTTTTCTAAAACAAAGAAAATAAAAAAAAGGAAAAACAATAATGAGAAAAAATATTTATCTGTGAAAGCTCCCAACAAGTAAATGAAAACTTTTTTGGTTTTATTTTAATGCTACAACTAATTAAACGAGAATGAGAAACCAAAAAGAAGCGAGAAATATTTTTGGGTTTCCCAAAAAATTTCAAACACACAAGAAGAAAGCAAAAAAATTAAACTAACATGGATATACAATGAAAAAGGATGAACATCGAAAATTTGTATGAAGTGTGTGAAGATGAATGTAATGTCGGTGAGAAATACGTATAACAACAAGCTAAGGCATTTGCCTAGCTTGGTGACCACCACTGATAATAGCCGCCGGGTCTAGGAATATATTGTTACTGAGGCACCTGAGTATACCAAGCCTAGACCTAAGCAATTATGTGTGCTAGCATGATGGTGTACCCGTTCCTGGCATGAAAGTTAAAAAAAGAGGGTGCAAGCAACACCGTGATATCACGAGAGTTCTTGTTGTATACTAAGTTATAACTAATGTGCTGCATGGGATTGGGCAACTCAATGAACTGGTGCTCTATCATAGACAAGTGGTCAAGATAAACTTTAGGCAAAAGGTAATCAGTAGGGCAAAAATCAACATTAACATGCCTTGCCAAGCGGGTGGCATAAGTTCCACCATGAACCTTGCCTCTAGTTTGGTTATAATCTAGGCATCGCACAACAATAGCTTATAAATTGTAAGTGTTATCAACAAAAAGTGTGCGACGCAAAATAGCAAAAGTGGGGGCATTGAGACCACCACCCTCCTCCATAGTAGTTATGCATTTTCCTACAACCAAAGAGAAATAATGCACAGAAGGAAAATGCACTAGAATTTGATAGGCCGCTAGTTTATTCCACAATAAAGATGAGGAGGAATTCCTCGAATTCTTCAGGCTTAGGCTCATGCATTCCCGAGTCAGAGGGAGGCAAGCATATTTCGCAAAATTTAGAAAGAGGTAATTCATAATGCTTAGCATAGAAATCAAAGTGCACTCCGGGAGAATCGACCCTACTCGAGAAATTAAAATTTTGCACAAAAGAATTAGTGAGGAGATAGTATTGATCACACTCATCTGCAAGGGAGTTGGTCAGACCGACGGTTGTGGCAACTTGCAAATTCTTCATTAAAACCCGCTTTGTTCATGAAGTGGGTATACGGCCATTAGCACGGCCTAACTTCTGTGTTGCAGAAAATGTTAATGTCGCAACCCTCAGTCTCCTCAACAACTCCCTTAGGATTCTGACTCGAAGAACCTTATCTTGAAAAACTCCTCCGGAAGAAGTTCATTCTGCTACATACAAATTTCTAAAAATTTTGGACCAGAAAATTATGCGAGTAAAATCTTGTATGATTGATAGCAACTACTCATATGGATGCTTAGAGGACATATCAAGCATTACCACTACTTAAAAGTATAATAATCAAACTTGCAAGCTCATTTTCAGTAGCACCAAGTGTAGAAAAATATGCAAAATACAAACCACTAAAGCAAAAATTAATTGGATGAACGCGAGAGTCACATACCAAGGAGTTATTCCTCAAAACAGTTTTAGAAATGGAGTTCCAAGCAAAGAGATTGAAAATTTCAGTTTGTGGAGGAAGAACTCGAGAGAGAGAGAGAGAGCTAGATTTTTTCTGGAGCTAGGTGATGAGGTGAGCTAAAGGGATTAGGTAGGGGGCCCTGTGGGACCTACAAGGCATCACAGTGTGGCCAGGGGCTGGCAGCGCCCTGTTGCCTTGTCGACCGTAAGTTCACCTCCCTGCTGCAATTTTTATGCCAAAAATTCTTAAATATTCCAGAAAATCATGTTAAAATTTTGTGGTATTCTCAAACTTCTTATTTTTGGGTCATTTTTCTATTGCATGGAAAACTCAAAAACCAGGATAATCGTGGCATTTTATTTTTCTTTACCTAAGAGAAGAGAGAATAAACTTGTGATATAGAGAGTTGTGAATACTCAATTCATCAATCACATGTCTTTCAAAAAGGATCGATTAATAAGGTTGATCAAGGCTTATTAATAACCACTTCCGATTGGCATGAAATTGAAGAATTTTCATATATCAGTAGGTTACTTTAATGGCAATTTGCATCTCCCCAACAATAAGATTTTAATATTTATTCTTGGCAGTAGATAGAGGTATTTGAAAATATCCAATAATAACCATGGCACAAGGCTCAATGACATTAACATTAATTAACCAAAGTTTACTTCTTCGGAAAATGCATGGTATGTTTCTTGCCATTGACATGAAAAGTAAATTTGCTTTTGTTGCAATCAATAACATCTCGTGTAGTATTTAAAAAGTGTGTACCAAACGGAGATGTATGAATTGCTATTTAACCTCATCCAAGGACCTCCTCGGTCAAATCCGATTCAACTAAAGTTGGAGAAACCGACACTCGCCGGTCATCTTTGAGCAACGGAGTTACCCGTAGCGATGAAACCAATCTCTCGTAAGCGTACGAGTAATGTCGGTCTGAGCCGCTTCTATCCAACAATACCGCGTAATCAAGAAAAGACTAAGAAGGGCAGCAAAACGCACATCACCGCCCACAAAAACTTTTGTGTTCTACTCGAGAAGACATCTACGCATGAACCTAGCTCTTGATGCCACTGTAGTGGAACGTCGCATGGGAAACAAAAAATTTCCTACGCGCACGAAGACCTATCATACTGATGTCCATCTACGAGAAGGGATTTCCGATCTAAGTACCCTTGTAGATCGCACAGCAGAAGCGTTAAGAAACGCGGTTGATGTAGTGGAACGTCCTCACGTCCCTCGATCCGCCCCACGAACCGCCCCACGAACTGTCCCGTGATCCGTCCCACGATCCGCTCCGATCTAGTGCCGAACGGACGACACCTCCGCGTTCAGCACACGTACTGCTCGACGATGATCTCGGCCTTCTTGATCCAGCAAGAGAGACGGAGAGGTAGATGAGTTCTCCGGCAGCGTGACGGCGCTCCGGAGGTTGGTGGTGATATGATCTCAGCAGGGCTCCGCCCGAGCTCCGCAGAAACGCGATCTACAGGAAAAACCATGGAGGTATGTGGTCGAGCTGCCGTGGCAAAAGTCGTATCAAATCAGCCCTAATAGCTCCATATATATAGGAGGAGGGAAGGGGAGGCTTTCCTTGAGGCTCAAGGAGCCCCAAGGGCTGCGCCACCAAGGGAGGAGGAGTCCTCCTCCAATCCTAGTCCAACTAGGATTGGAAGGTGGAGTCCTTCTCTTCTTTCCCACCTCCTTTTTTTCTTTTCTCTTTGATTTTCTATCTATGGCGCATAGAGCCTTCTTGAGCTGTCCCACCAGCCCACCAAGGGCTGGTGCGCCACCCCCAAGGCCTATGGGATTCCCCGGGGTGGGCTGCCCCCCCCCCCCCCGGTGAACACTCGGAACCCATTCGTCATTCCCGGTAACTCCGAAAACCTTCCGGTAATCAAATGAGGTCATCCTATATATCAATCTTCGTTTCCGGACCATTCCGGAAACCCTCGTGACGTCTGTGATCTCATCCGGGAATCCGATCAACATTTGGTAACCAACCATATAACTCAAATATGCATAAAACAACGTCGAACCATAAGTGTGCAGACCCTGCGAGTTCGAGAACTATGTAAACATGACCCGAGTGACTCCTCGGTCAATATCCAATAGCGGGACCTAGATGCCCATATTGGATCCCACATATTCTATGAAGATCTTATCGTTTGAACCTCAGTGCCAGGGATTCATATAATCCCGTATGTCATTCCCTTTGTCCTTCGGTATGTTACTTGCCCGAGATTCGATCGTCAGTATCCGTATACCTATTTCAATCTCGTTTACCGGCAAGTCTGTTTACTCGTTCTGTAATACAAGATCCCGCAACTTACACTAAGTCACATTGCTTGCAAGGCTTGGGTGTGATGTTGTATTACCGAGTGGGCCCCGAGATACCTCTCCATCACACGGAGTGACAAATCCCAGTCTCGATCCATACTAACTCAACGAACACCTTCGGAGATACCTGTAGAGCATCTTTATAGTCACCCAGTTACGTTGCGACGTTTGATACACACAAAGCATTCCTCCGGTGTCAGTGAGTTATATGATCTCATGCTCATAGGAACAAATACTTGACACGCAGAAAACAGTAGCAACAAAATGACATGATCAACATGCTACGTCTATTAGTTTGGGTCTAGTCCATCACATGATTCTCCTAATGATGTGATCCCATTATCAAGTGACAACACTTGCCTATGGTCAGGAAACCTTGACCATCTTTGATCAACGAGCTAGTCAACTAGAGGCTTACTAGGGCAGTGTTTTGTCTATGTATCCACACATGCACTGTGTTTCCAATCAATACAGTTATAGCATGGATAATAAACAATTATCATGAACTAAGAAATATAATAATAACTAATTTGTTATTTCCTCTAGGGCATATTTCCAACATTTTAAACACAGAAAAAGTATGGAGTTCAAATAAGTTCCAAAAATGAAATCCCTTTGTAACTGACGAGTACCCGTATGAAACCCTCATACTTCGAAAGAGATTGTCCGTTTTGTACACGAAGTGCATCCAGTTTTTGCCGTAACCCTCTCAACTTTCTCGCACATGCTATGTTGGTGAAATGATGATACCATGCCAACTTGGAACCTTTTCAGAGTTCATTTCAAATGCTTTTCAATTTCATGGTCTTATAGCTCAAAATAATCAGTAAATGCATGAAAAATAACAAATGAAGTCAGAAAGGGTTGTAAATTGATGATGTGGCTTTGAATGGTGCATTTTGAACACAGAAAAACTATGGAGTTCAAATAAGTTTGAAAAAATGAAATCCCTTTGTAACAGACGAGTTTCCGTATGAAACCATGATACTTCGAAAGAGATTGTCCGTTTTGTACACGAAGTGCATCCGGTTTTTGCCGTAACCCTCTCAACTTTCTCGCACATGCTATGTGGGTGAAATTATGATACCATGCCAACTTGGAACGTTTTCAGAGTTCATTTCAAATGCTTTTCAATTTCATGGTCTTATAGCTCAAAATAATCATTAAATGCACGAAATATAACAAGTGAAGTCAGAAAGGGTTGTAAATTGATGATGTGGCTTTGAATGGTGCGTTTTGAAGACAGAAAAACTATGGAGTTCAAATAAGTTCAAAAAATGAAATCCCTTTGTAACGGACGAGTTTCCGTATGAAACCTAATACTTCGAAAGAGATTGTCCGTTTTGTACACAAAGTGCATCCAGTTTTTGTCGTAACCCTCTCAACTTTCTCGCACATGCTATGTTGTTGAAATGATGATACCATGCCAACTTGGAACCTTTTCAGAGTTCATTTCAAATGCTTTTCAATTTCATGGTCTTATAGCTCAAAATAATCAGTAAATGCATGAAGAATAACAAATGAAGTCAGAAAGGGTTGTAAATTGATGATGTGGCTTTGAATGGTGCATTTGGAACACAGAAAAAATTTGGAGTTCAAATAAGTTCAAAAAAATGAAATCCCTTTGTTATAGACGAGTTCCCGTATGAAACCCTGATACTTCGAAAGAGATTGTCCGTTTTGTACACGAAGTGCATCCAGTTTTTGCCGTAACCCTCTCAACTTTCTCGCACATGCTACGTTGGTGAAATGATGATACCATGCCAACTTGGAACCTTTTCACAGTTCATTTCAAATGCTTTTCAATTTCATGGTCTTATAGGTCATAATAATCAGTAAATGCATGAAAAATAACAGATGAAGTCAGAAAGGGTTGTAAATTGATGATGTGGCTTTGAATGGTGCATTTGGAACACAGAAAAAATTTGGAGTTCAAATAAGTTCAAAAAAATGAAATCCCTTTGTTATAGACGAGTTCCCGTATGAAACCCTGATACTTCGAAAGAGATTGTCCGTTTTGTACACGAAGTGCATCCAGTTTTTGCCGTAACCCTCTCAACTTTCTCGCACATGCTACGTTGGTGAAATGATGATACCATGCCAACTTGGAACCTTTTCACAGTTCATTTCAAATGCTTTTCAATTTCATGGTCTTATAGGTCATAATAATCAGTAAATGCATGAAAAATAACAGATGAAGTTACATTTTTAGAGAAGTATTATATATAGCTAGGAAGATAACGAAGAAGAAGAAAAAGAATGAGAGGAGAAAAAGGAAAATAAGAAGAGGAACAAAGGAGAAGAAGAGGAGAGGAAGAAGAGGAGAAATAAATAAGAAGAGGAAAAAAGAAGAAAAAGAAGAGGAGAAGATGAAAGGAATAGAGGAGAAAGAAGAAAAAAAATAGAAATTTTCTATTTTTTCTTCTTTCTCCTCTATTCCTTTCTTCTTCTCCTTTTTGTTCTTTTTTTCTTCGATTGCTTCTATTCTATTCCTTTCTTCTTCTCCTCTTTTTATTTCTTCTTTTGTATTCTTATTTTTTATCGGGTATGTCGTTGTCGATATACCCCCTCCTGATCGAACTTCAACACGAGGGGGGGTACCGATATACCCCCTCCCCGATAACATTATTTTCCCATGTATATGTATGTCGCGTCGTTGTCGATATAACCCCCTCCCGGATAACTTCGACATGAGGGGCGGTCGATATATATACCCACTCTCGACCGTGATAACTTATACCACGGCAGAACTCCCCTCGGCCCTCTCGCTCGACCAAAACTCTCGAGGACACCCAAACCCTAGAGAAAAAATGATGTTGGTCTCCTACCCCCACCCGCCGTGCCCCTACCCGACAAACTCTCTCTAGGCCACCCAAATTTACCAAGTTAATAGAGTGTTGTCGTCGAGGCCACCCCAAACCCTTTAAGCGTTGTGTCGAGGCCACCCCAAACCCTTGAAGCATTGTGTCGAGGCCACCCCAGACCCTTGAAGCGTTGTCTAGGCCACCCCAAACCCTAGAGAAGCAGCGTCGAGGCCACTAACATGATTCCTTATTGTGATTAGCTATCTAGTTCTACGTTTTCCACTAATATATATCCATCTGTACCATGTTTGAATAATAATTGACATGTTGTAAATATTTGCAGAAACTATGGATCACTCCCGAGACGAAGCAACATAAGCGATGTTAGGGGAGATAATCGCACAAGGAAGTGATGTCGTTGTGTCGTTTCTCAGAGACACCGATGGTCTGGAAGGACCGGGTGAAGAAGAGGGCTATGTTCATGATGATCTGGAAGGACCGGGTGAAAAAGAGGGCGTTCATGATGATCTGGAAGGACCGGGTGAAGAAGAGGGCGTTCATGACGGCTCCGTTGACCGATCCGAGTCCGGCCAGGTATATATATATATTAGTTAAGCCCGTGCTGACTAGTTAATTGATGCATTCATTGTTTTCATATGTACACATATTAATTAACTCTCGTCTTTCTTCTTTTTTCTCTAGCCCTCCGGATCGACCTCACCTTTGGTAAAGAAACGAGGCCCTAAGAAAAAGTTGCGCTCGGATGAAAGGTTTGAGATCACAGCAATCGCGCGCGATGGCAAGCCGATTGAACCCATCCGGACAAGGGATGCATTTCGTGCTCAGTGCGGGGTTCTTGTTAGGGACAAGATCCCGATTAGTATCCAGCAATGGTTAAAGCCAAATAAGGAAGACCCTGAGGTGCCGACGTCTTATGTCTCTGATAAACAGAAAGAAGATCTTTGGACAACGCTTAAGGAAAATTTCACCCTACCGGTAGAGGAGGATCCAGAGAAGCCAGTTAAAGAGGAATTGATCAAGTCTCATGCTCTTAAGAAGATGGGAGAACTATTCAGGAGGTGGAAGAATGAGCTGAAAACGTTTGTCGACAAAGAAGAGACACCAGAATTCACCGGACGGTTTGAGAAGACCAGAGATGAGAGATCAGAGATCAGACATTGAACGTCAAGGCAGGTGTTGTCTCTGTTATACCTAATGAACCTGGCTCAACGTACCACGGCCAGCCGATTCCAGAAGGATATGCTAGGGTGATGGTGGATCAAATAACAGATGGATTTGAGGACCTTGAGCTTGACCACCCTACGGGTGAAGGGGAGATTCGGCTGGGTTCTTCTGTGAAGACTCCATGCCTATGGCGGAAGGAGCTCATTAACCTTCCAAACTGGACGCCTCCGCCTCCTCCTCCTCCTCCGGCGAGTCAGGGCACTCCGCCTCCTCCTCCGCTTCCTCCGGCAAGTGATCAGGGCACTCAGCCTCCTTCTCCGGCGCGTGGCGGCACTCCGCCTCCTTCTCCGCCTGCACCGGCGCACCCGAGCAGCCAGCTGCCTCCTCCTTCTCCGCCTCGTCAACAAGGGCGGAAGAGACCCACCGCCGCTCCGGCTCCTCCGGCGCGTCGTCCTTCTCCTCCGCCTCGTAAGAAAGGAAAGACAGCCGCAGTCGCTCCGTCTGCTCCGGCGTCTAGCAGTACAGCCAGAGGCAGGCAATACAGAGACGGTCTTTCTCTGAAGACTCCACAGAAGTTACCATACGAGAGGAGCCAGGAGGAAATCACGAAAATCGTGGAAGCTGAAGTGAAGAACTTCTTTGAAGGGGTGAAAGGAAAAAAAACATCCACCTCCGGAGGAGAAGATAGATCCGGTAAAAGCAAAGTGTACTCTAGCTGCCCTGAAGAAACCACCAAAGTCTCCGGCGAAAGGGAACTATGAGCGCATTATTAGAAAGTCATTTATCGGAGCGGAGCGGTCGGGAAGTACTATCAGTGATCAAAGGTTAGCAGAACGACGAGCTGGGAAAAAAGTTGCCCAGCTCGGCGAACAAGCGAACCAATCATTCCCCCCGCTCAAGGTGTCTAGGGATATCGTCGCTAATCATCCGGGGATCTTGTTGCCCGGTACCAATCCTGTAGATTACCTGCGTGATGATGCACAATTTGATTTATTGGAGGTGGACGAACACAAATACGTGTAAGGAAGCCTCTCATCAAAGATGAAAGATCTCTAACAACGACGATGCGAAGATTCCATGATTGGTACATGAAAACTTGCAAAGAGTCTAGAGGGAGTAATATTTTGACGCTGGGAGTTAGAAAGGAGCATGACCTCGTTGGACTTGAACTGTTGATGGTTCCATTTGAGGAGTTCTTCCCGTTTTTCAATCTAAAGGCCCTCGATAAATTAATGATCACTTGCTACTGCCTGTAAGTAGTACTACTTCTGTCATTAAGTCTCTATATATAGGTCAGCTCTTTCATTGCATGTATTTTTAATTATCCTCACTATATTATATGCAAATTGAAGATCGTCGAATTGAAGAAAAGACAAATCGGTAATATTGGGTTTATTAACACAAATCTCGTAGATGCATTTATGATTAAATCTCAGGCCAAAGATACCGAGGCCAACCTGCTACAATCGTTTGTATTGAATCAAAACAAAGCTATAATACTCTTCCCTTACAAATTCCAGTGAGTGTTACTGTCTTGTGCATATTCGGTTTCCCTTATTAGTCAAGGTTATAGTAATGTAATTGATGAGTTATGCATGCATGCGCAGCTTCCACTATATTCTCCTAGAGATTAAGCTTGAGCAGGGACTAGTAACCATCTTAGACTCGAGACGAAAAGATCCCAGCAAGTATGCGGACATGACTGAAATTCTAGAGAAGTAAGTTAAATCGATCATTATCGCACCATATCGGCAACTTTGTTCATTTCCTGATATCAAGTAATTGATTTCTTTGTCTGACAGGATTTGGAAAAAATTCACCGCAAAAACTCCGGGACTGCCGAAGAAGCTGCAATTTAGACACCCGAAAGTAAGTACTATAGTAGCATGTTCCACGCATCTCCTAGTGATTCGAGCGCTAGTTTCATCAGTACCATTTAGCATGCTTGCTAACTATCAGTTTGATTGACCTCTATTTCTTGTAAAGTGGTTGTGGCAGGAACCAGAGAATGATTACTGTGGATACTACATTTGCGAGTCCATCCGCCACGTGACCTGTGAGCGGGGCTACTCTGACAAACAATATGACGTGCGTAAATAATAATATTCACAATTTTATTTTATTACCATCATTTGTGGTCAGTTTCATTTATTCATATATATGTATTGACCCCCTTCTTCAAATTAGATATATCGGATGCAGAATGAACTCCTACCAGCAGATTGTATGCGAGGAATTCAAGAGGAATTGGCGGCATTCTTTCTTGACCACGTGATCCCTGAAGACGGAGAATACCATGTGAACCATAATCAGTTGAATTTTAATTCGGAGATTATATTGTAAGAGATAATTATATTGTATATATGTAGCCAGTAGCGTTGGATAGATATACGAGAACTTGTTGTTCGACCAATCTCTCAGAGAAGGAGAGGTGGTCGATATCACTTCTCTTTGTATGCATATGTTCATGACGATCTTCTGTTTCCTTCATTTGCTTACTAGCTAGCATGTCTAGTCCTCTCTATACGTATAGTATGTAGCGTCGACCAAGCACGGAGATAAGAGAGCACACTTCTCTCTATTCATTAGCTAGCTAACACAATATATGAAACACCTAAATTAACCCCCCCCCCAAAAACCCTCTAAATCCCTCCCCCCTTTCAAAAAAAACCCAGCACCTGAAATGCTGACGCGTGGATGCCTTTTGGTCCTGGTTGGTGTCACCAACCGGGACTAAAGGCCCCCCTGCCCGGGCTCGCCGCACCGGCCACGTGGAGGCCCATCTGTCCCGGTTCGTGTAAGAACCGGGACTAAAGGCCAGCGGCATTAGTAACGACCTTTTAGTCCCGGTTCCAAAACCGAGACAGAAGGCCCTTACAAACCGGGACAAAAGGCCCTTTTTCTACTAGTGTCGATCGTCGTCCCTGCACCCAGCCCCGCGCCCCGAGACAACGACAACTCAACCTGGCCTCTGTCGTTCCCTACCCGCCGGCGTCCCCCCTCCTCCCTAACGTCCAACCATCTTTCTAGCTAGTCCCCGTCCATGCAGCTGCCGGAGATCCATCTCCAGGCCTCCGTTGTTGTTGCTGCCGGGGCTCCATCTCCATGGGTTCCTACTGCTACCGGAGCTTCATCTCTGGGTTCCAGCTGTTACCTTATGTTTTCCATCTACCATGCTACTTAGGGCTCCATCTCCATGCCAGACATGCGGTTGATGTACTTTCTAGTACCGGGCTCCATCTCCAGACTTCACGCCCGTAGCTCCGCCTCCGTACCCTGAGTAAGCATCAACTCCGTATGGGATTACTTTCTCTATACCTAAATCATATGCAGTTGTTGTCATAACTGATAATTGGACAAGAATGTGTATTTTTTTGCTTGAATAGTTATTGTTTTGAATTGTTATTTCTTGAATAATGATTGCCAATTCATCGATGAAAATTGTGTTTTACCGTCAAATTGCTCCACATCAAACTTCTTGGGTGATGGAGTGACAGAAGTTTTGACATGGTGCTTGAGTTACTTATTGATGCATTCCCCAAAGGTTCAATGCTTCCCAAAAAATTTCAATGAATCTAAGAAAATAGTTAATTATATTGGGCTTGGGTATATCAATATTCATGCATGTAAAAATGATTGTTTATTCTTTAGAAATGAACTTGAGAAGGAGAGTGAGTGCCCCAGCATTGATTATACCAATTTTTCTCATGTAAGGACTGATACAGATGGAACAATTGTTGATGCACCAAACAAGAAGTAAGTGTGATAATGTTTTTTCATGTTTTATTCTGTAGTTGTGTAAATATTGGTTGTTGTTTCAGTTCAAATATTTGCGTGTTGTATAGGCTGCTAAATCATTTGTAAACACTTATAGGAGGAGGAGCAAAAATGGCAACCACAACAAGAAGCCCAGGAGGAACTCGTGAATATGAACCCAAAAATCATAGAAATGTAATTGAAGTACTTCGAAAAATAAACGAGAACATGAAGAGAACTTTGAATCCTAAAGTCTATCACATGCATTTGAGTCTGAAAGCCAACCTGCTCCTCGAAAGAAGAAAAGGGTATCGCTGCTACACATGACATAACTAAAAGAAGACACATGTCTTCAGTTCCTTCATGTTGGGATTATAGTTTTGCATCATATAAAGCTGAATATTGCTATGGCTTATTTTGTTGAGTAATATATAAGTGTGTATACGTGTATGAATATATATGTGTGCATACGTGTATGAATATATATGTGTTTATTATCCCTTCTTTGCGTAGTTAACATTAATTTATACATTTAATTGTAGAGACAAAAGCAAACTCCTCTTTCACAAACTCAAGCTCGAGACCGGCAATTGCGGTCTACTTCAAGATTAACTACTGAAATTTCAGCTAAACCACAGGTTGTGTTGAATGAACCCAAAGGTATGCTTGTTTACTTTAATGTGTGTACCTCGCAGTACTTTGAAACTACTTTGTGCATTTTTTGTGAACCTTGCAATTGAATGATAATGTATTTGTAGTACTAAACCTATTTTCTGCATTTATTGTGTATTAGTCCAGGAAAGGGAGGTTGGGAAAGTTACTTCTACGAAAATCATATGGGGAAGGCAAAGCAAGCCTAAACTCAAGTTGGGAATCAATGAGTATGGTCAGGCTTGTGGTAAATCTTTTACATGGTTTGCCAAATTTTGTTCCAACACAAATAGGAACTAAAGGTTTTTCGGCTCAATTTGGTGATTGGTGGAAGGTTGATCTATCCAAAAAAAATACACCGAGGCAAAGGTAATGAGAGTGAATTCCTCGATGTTATCTTACTGTTAAAGTTTAGGATTGACTAATGAGTTAGATAATGGCATATTGTTCTCTCTTGCCTATTTCCAAATGCATATTTTTTAGTAATTTTGGAAATGAGACAAACAAGTTTTCAAATGTTATATGAAAACAATACAAATTAAATGGAAAGACTTTAAATTAGACCTAATGTAACAGCCCAAGTGCATTCCATGTAACATTGCATGATTAACCTTGTATGCTATGACAACTTTTCTTTCTATTAATAAGATTTGTTGCTTCATGACTTTCTTCTTGCATCATACCATCATATTATCATGGCATACATACTATTTTGTCTCCTTGATGCTTTTGTTGTGTTTGAGTGGAGTGATGGGTGTGTGTGGTGCTTGCTCCAAGTGGTATTTTCTTATGTGAAAAAACCCTCCCTATAAATGCTTTGAGTATACCCCATCCCTCTCTTATTTCAAATTCAGGAAAAGTTGTGATTTTTCTTTGCCCAAGTCCTCCCAAGAAATGTTGCTAAGTTGTCGAATATTCTGTGTGTTGTATCAAAATCATTTTTTAGCCTTGTACTACTCCATCTACCCACCTATTTTGAAAACAGATTCAAATAGCTATAAAAAAGGAATTTTATTTTTTCTCTTATAATTCACAAAACTAATAATTTGTAGATATTTATAGCATCCCACAATATATTTTCTTGCAATCTAATTCTTTTCCAAACATGCCTCGGAATGTTTTTCTTTGTTGTATTGTCTAAAAAACAGGCAACACGGCCAAGAAGAGAGAGAGCTTAGCGCAACCACTTGGGCCTCTCTTCATCCTCGCGGCCCAACTCCTCAGTGCAGCGCGGCCCAGCGAGCCTCTCCCACTCGGGTCATCTTCCTCTTGTACGGCAGAGCATCCATGATGCCTGATACGTCTCCAACGTATATATAATTTTCGATTGTTCCACGCTATTATATTATTTGTGTTTGGATGTTTTATATGCATTTATATGTTGTTTTATATTATTCTTTGACTAACCTATTAATCTAGAGCCTAGTGTCAGTTTCTGTTTTTCCACGTTTTTGAGTATTGCAGATAAGAAATATTAAACGGAGTCCAAATGGAATAAAATCTCCGGAAAGTTTTCTCTTGGACCAGAAGAATCGCAACAAACTTGGAGTAGGGGGAGGGCACCTAACGGGAGGGCACAAGCCTGCAGGGCTCCCTGGGGGCTGGCCACGCCCCCTGGCTTGTGGGTCCTCTGCAGGTCTCCTAACCCTATTCTTTGGCCTATTAATTCCCAAATATTCCCGTATCGCTGAACAGAGCCACGAAAATACTTTTACGCCGTCGGGAGCCTATGTTCCCGTGAGATCCAATCTGGGATCCTTTTTCTGTAAGCTGTCGGAGAGGGAATTGATCACAAAGGGCATCTACATCAACTCTATTGCCCCTCCGATGATGTTTGAGTAGTTCACCACAGACCTGCGAGTCCATAGCTAGTAGCTAGATGGCTTCTTCTCTCTCTTTGATCATCAATACCATGTTCCTTCATGATCTTCATGGAGATCTATTCGATGTAATACTCGTTTGCGGTGTGTTTGTCGAGATCCGATGAATTGTGATTTTATGTTCAGATTATCCATGAATATTATTTGAGTCTCTTATGAATTCTTATATGCATGATTTCATATCTTTGCAAGTCTCTTTGCGTTATTGGTCTGGTTTGGCCAACTAGATTGGTAATTCTTGCAATGGGAGAACTGCTTAGTTTTGGGTTCAATCTTGCGGTGTCCTCACCCAATGACATAGTAGGGGTAGCGAGGCACGTACTGTATTGTTGCCATCGAGGATAAAAAGATGGGGTTTTCATCATATTTCTTGAGTTTATTCCTCTACATCATGTCATCTTACTTAATGCGTTACTCTATTCTTGATGAACTTAATACTCTAGATGCAGACAGGAGTCGGTCGATGTGTGGAATAATAATAGTAGATGCAGAATCATTTTGTTCTACTTGACACGAACGTGATTACTATATGCATAATCATTGCCTTAGATATCTTCATAATTATTCGCTTTTCTATCAATTGCTGGACAATAATTTGTTCATGCACCGTATTAGTTTTCCTTTATGAGAGAAGCCTCTAGTGAAACCTATGGCCCTCGGGTCTATTTTCCATATTATATTTTCAGATCTATATACAAAAAATACCAAAAATACCAAAAATATATTCCTGGAATTTATTTACTTTTGTTCATGCAATCTTTTATATCTATCTCTATCAGTTCTCATCCTTGCAAATAACTCTGAAGTGATTGACAAGCCCTTTATAGCGTTGGGTGCAAGTGCTTGACTATTTGTGTAGGTACTACTATTGGGTCCTTGCTTATTCCTTCTACTAGATTGATACCTCGGTTCTGAACAAACTGAGAGAAATACTTATCTACTTCGTCGCATCACCATTTCCTCTTAAAGGGAAAACCAACGCAAGCTCAAGAGGTAGCAAGAAGGATATCTGGTGCCGTTGCCGGGAAGGATACATGGCAAGATCAAGCCTACCAAGTACCCATCACAAGCTCATCTCTTGCATTTACATTATTTTCCTCTCGTTTTCCTCTCCCACACTTGACCAATTTGTCGTTTTATTCGCCTTTTTCTCGCCGGATCTCTTTTTGTCTACTTGTGTTACCATGTGCCTTCTATTTGCTTGCATATTTGCTTGCTAAAAATCTATTGATATGGATCCTCATCCACTTGCTAATCTTTTCAAGATATCCAATTATGATGAACCAATTGCTAGTGAGTTGAGTGTACTTGATTATCTCCATGAAGTTTTGCTTGAGATCCGTGAATCTGAAAATTGTGATGAAGTGATTCACGATGTTTCCTTGAATGAAAAGCATGATTTCAATGATATTGTTATAAATTCTACTAATATCAATTGTGCTAATGATATGAAACCCACACGCTTGGGACGCTATATTTCATGAGTTTGCCATGACCACTACTTATTGCAATGATCATGATTGGGGTGATAATGCTTCTTATGATCTTGATAATTTATTTTATACTCTTGATGAATATGATATCGAAAGTGGTTATGGAAGAGTATCAACTTTAGGTAAAAATAATCCCACATATTTGGAGAGTGTTCAATCTTATGATTTTTTTGATAAAAGTGGGTTTGGAGAGGTCATGACTTTAGTTAATGTTAATCCCACTACCTTGGAATATTATAAGACTTTCATGCATGTGGATCATGAAAATAATGCTTTATGTGATAGCTATATTGTTGAATTTATTCATGATGCTACTGAAAATTACTATGAGAGCGGTACATATGCTTTTACATATTTCAGTAATATCAAGTTTCTTCTCTTTGTGTTGGAAATTTTGAAGTTATACTTGTTTTCCCTTCCTATGCTAATTGATTCTTGTTCCCATAATTTGTTTGCTCACAAAATAACTATGCATAGGAATTGAGTTAGACTTAAATATGCTTTCTGTGTGATTCCTGATGCTCTATTTATGTTTCAGTTCTTTACCTTCATGTGAGCATCATTGAAATCGTTATGTCTAGCTAGGGGCGTTAAACAGTAGTGCTTGTTGGGAAGCAACCCAATTTTATTTTTATGCTTTTGTTTTTGCTTATGTTTTTGAGTGTTGCACACATCATTACCTCTGTAATAATTGTGTTTTGTTGTTTCAATTAGTGTTTGATCCAAGTAAGACCTTTGGGATGGTCTACGGTGTTTCCAAGTTGATTTTACTGAAAAACAGAAACTTTTGCGCTAAGTCCAGGAATTTTGTAAATTCACTCGAACGAGATTTTGATCTTATTTTTCCACCCAAGGTTGATTTATAAATTTCCCAAATTGACCTAACTTTTCAGATTTTTTTTAGTTATAGAAGTATTCTAAGTAAACAGATTGCTACACACTGTTCTGTTTTTGACACATTCTGTTTTCTTTGTATTGTTTGCTTATTTTGATGAATCTATGGGTTGTATCGGGGGGTATGAACCATGGAGAAGTTGGAATGCAGTAAATGTTACATCAATATAAATAAATAATGATTTCACAACAGTACCTAAAGTGGTGATTTATTTTTCTTATCCTAACGGATATCATGAGTGCTCTGTTGAGTTTTGTGTTGTGAAGTTTTCAAGTTTTGGATAAAGATTGGATGGACTATGGAATAAGGAGTGCCAAGATCCTAATCTTGGGGATGACCAAGGAACCCCAAGTCATATTCAAGGATACCAAAGATCCTGAGCTTGCGGATGCCCCGGAAGGCATCCGCTCTTTTGTCTTCAATCCATCGGTAAATTTACTTGAGGCTATATTTTTATTCATCACATGATATGTGTTTTGCTTGGAGCGTCTTGTATGAGATGAGTTTTTATTTTTAGCTTGCCACAATCACCCTTGCTGCACACATCTTATGAGAGAGACACACGCTAAATCTTGAATTTATTAGAATACTCTTTGTGCTTCACTTATATCTTTTGAGCTAGGCAATGTTGCTCCAGTGCTTCACTTATATATTTTAGAGCACGACGGTGTTGTGTTTTATCGAAATTGTTAAACTCTCGTAACAAACTTATATTATTTTGAGAGTTCTTTAAACATCATGGTAATTGGTTTAGGTTATGAATTTAGTCCTAATATAATAGGCATCCAAGAGGAATATAATAAAAACTTTCATATTAAGTGCATTGAATATGATGAGAAGTTTGATTCCTTGCATATAGTTTTGAGATATGAAGATGGTAATATGAGACTCATGCTAGTAAGTAATTGTGAATTAGTAAAAAATAATTGTGTTAAAGCTTGTGATTCACGTAGCATGCACGTATGGTGAACCATTATGTGATGAAGTCGGAGCATGATGCGTTTAATGATTGTCAACCTTTGTGTGGAGGTCGGGATCGCGCGATGGTTAACTCCTACCAACCCTTCCCCTAGGAGCATGCATATAATACTTTGCTTTGATAATTAATAGGATTTTGAAATAAGTATGTGTGTTCTTTATGACTAATGTTGAGTTCATGGAATATACACATTCTCATCCTTCCTCCTTTGCTAGCCTCTCTAGTACCGCGCAACTTTCACTGGTACATTGAACCCACCTTCCTCAAAACAGCCACCATATACTTTCCTCAAAACAGCACCATACCTACCTTTTATGGCATTTTCATAGCCATTCCGAGATATATTGGCATGCAACACCACCGTCCCGTTTTTACGACACACACCATCACTTCCATACTTCTTATAGAGTCATACTTTGTTCTAGATATCGAGTTGTAATCTTTTGAGTTGTAAGTAAATACAAGTGTGATGATTTGCATTATTAGAACATTGTCCCGTGTAAGAAAAGGATGATGGAAGCTATGATTCCCTCACAAGTTGGGATGAGTCTCCGGACTTTACAAAAAAATAAAAGAGGCCAGCTAAACCCATAAAAAAATAAAAGAGGCCAAAGATGCCCACACAAAAAAAAGAAAAAAAATATAAAAGAAATGAGAGAAAGAGAGAAGGGACAAAGCTACTATCTTTTGTCCACACTTGTGCTTCAAAGTAGCACCATGTTCTTCATAGAGTCTCCTATTTTGTCACTTTCATATGACTACACTAGTAGAAAATGGCCCATTTGTCCCGGTTCCAGAGGCCCATTAGCCCCGGTTCCGGAACCGGGACTAAAGGGTCAGGACTAAAGCCCAAAACCTTTAGTCCCAGTTCCTTTACCTACCGGGACAGAAGGGCCTCCACGTGGCCTCTGCGGGGAGCCTAGGCAGGAGGGCCTATAGTCCCGGTAGGTAATAACAAACGAGACGAGGAGGTGGGTTTTTTTATTGGGGGTGTGTTGGGGGTTTTGGTGGGTTAATTTAAGGGTTTCATATCGTGTTATCTAAGTAATAGAGAGAAGTGTCCTCTCTTTCTCCGTGATGTAGAAGTAATGACTTTAGCAAGTTATCCTCGATCTCTTAGGTATTGTGGCATACCGATCATTCATTTACAACATCTAGGCTAATGAACCCAACGTCGAAGATTCATCCACACATGAATCAAATCCGCTTTCCTTCCCCCAATGATATAATAACCAATCATGATCATAATAACAAATCATCATGATAATCATGATCAACATCATCATCATATTAATATAAAAACTCTTGCATCACTATAGCTAATAATCATCATAGTCATTACCATCAACACTATTTAATCATCATTTTCGTCAATGAGACATCATATATATATAACAAAAGTTGGTCACTAGTCATAATCACAACTCCTCCTCCTCGTCATCAACTATAACACATTGTAGCACATAATAAGACATTGTACCTAGGACCTACTCCTCTCTCATAGGACCTACTCTACCCTCTCTTAGGTAGAATATCATAAAACAAGAAAGGCCCTGACTCTCCATTATGGAGAATGGAGATCATCTTGTCTCCCATTCTTGGCCTACGCACAATGTTGCTTCCAAGTAGCTCTCTACGATTGACCATACATTTTTCCAATATTTGATTTTCATTTCATCGGATTTAGAAATCCGGTATGGACAAGAGTGATGAAGATACCTAGGTTGACCTTGCCATGCTGGTCGTATGACATCAACGCGAGCTCTTGGAAACATCAGATGAGGCACACAATCTTGCGGGATTTTCTATTGAAAAACATAGTATTAAATTTGTAGCTAGCAATGTAGTTTAGTTTTACAAGAATTTATGCAAAAGATGCACGGATGTCGTAATAGTAGAAAATCAGACGATGCAATGTCCATGCATGTTACCGTAGTTCACCACATGCACTAGTGGCACATATTGACCATAATGTGGGGGAGTTTGCTGACAGATATTGTAATTCTCAAGATCATTGATAAATGCGACAAGATGATGTTTCTCCTTACAAGTTAATTCCGCTTCATCATTGTAGTAATAGGTTTTGTCTACCATCTTTCGTACATATTTTGAAGAACGAAAATAAGCTCTCAATGGAAATAAGTTGTCAACTATTTTTGAATAAACAATATAAATTACTTAATAAATATGGTTGATAAACTCACAAAATGGTAGAACTGGAGGCGTCTTCACATCGACCCAGATGTTGATATTACCTTCAATTTCATCTTCTGCACGAATATCAAAGGTGATAAGCATATTAGGCTCAAATGCATAAGGCTTGCATAGTGTTTGCCAATTTGTGCATTCAAAATAGGAGTAGGTGTGTGCATTGTACAACTTTACGGCAAAAGTATAACCATGATCGGTCCTCAAGTGAACTCTCTTTACCTCCGTAGTTTTTTCAGTACTGAAACCAATCTTATCCAAGACATAAATTCTTGCATGGCAGGGGATATGCTAGTAGAATAGTAAAAAATAAAAATTATAGTCGAAGCAAAAGAAGTCATGCTTAATTACGAAAAAAGACTTATCGTTACTTACTGTATCCACTTCGAGGTCCTCATCCAGCATAATACGGAAGCGCCTATCATCAACTAGGTGAGGCGTGTCGCGTAGGCCGCGCTCGTCTTCGCAGTATTTGCACATAGCGAATTTCCTTTCATCGTGAGACATTTCCTTCCTAAAACTGATCAACACACAGATCACTATTACTAAATATGCAACTGGTTGACTTTAGGTCTGTCGAGTCTTTCCTTCCTAAACTCTCATCTCACGTATATGGTGGACACTCCCTTTGATATTTCAGCCGTTGGTGATGGTCGCTACTCCTTCTTTCCCTAGTGCATTAAAAATATCTAGCACAAGGAAAATAAGGAGAAGCGATCCCCATGACAACAGTCGGGATTCTTCCTCTATCTAGCACACAAGGAAAAGAAGGAGAAGCGACCCCCATGACACCTAAAGCCAACCCGTTCCATACATCAAATAAATGACATATAACTCATCATCATCTTACTCATTTAACAACTCATGAAAGTCATACAAGGAGCAACAAAAAACTGAAACATAACCCATATTATCACTAATACATCTCGAATATTATCATACAATATCACTGATAAAAACCCAGTTGACATCTCACAGTGCAGGCGATGGCAACCCAAAGATAAGGCACCATCACCGGATCATAGCTCGGTGATGTCCCTGGAGAAGCTGCCAGGTATTGGAGAACCTGGCATCCAACACAGCCATGTAGCGACCGACGTGCTCGTCCTCCTCCCTGACATGACGACGTACCACCTCCGTGGGGCCTAGCTCCCTCGGCACCGATAATGGCCCACACGACCGCCACCAAAGAAGCTCCGGGTCAACGATGAGACCCGGATTCCTCACCAACGTGCGCCCCCAGAAGGTAGCACCTCCCAGTGCCAGCCCGGCGAAGCCCAGTCCCAGACATGCTGGCGCCTATCAAGCAGGCTCTCGCTGACCACTCGATGACGAGGATGCGGGCCGGGCATCGTCGACATCGAGACAAATTCCTGTGAGAAAATTTTCTTATTGTTTAATGTTTTACTTTCTAGTTATCATTTATACAATAATCATCTGATTTGAATTTAGCTAGCGCCCACTACGTATTTTTCTCAACATGCAAGTATGACACCAAATATACAATAATAAAACAAAATATATATATTTTGCAAATATTTCCGCAACAACATTTGGGGCTTGAGCAAATATTTTGCAAATATAAAAGAATCATATCCTAGAAAGATCCCTAGGCATGGGAATATGGGGATGTCTCACCAAAGGTTTGGGTCGGTGTCGGGGTCGAGGTCGGCGATGGGCTCGGGGCGAGGGCGGCGACGGCGACGGGCTTGGGGGCGGCAACGACGACGGGCACGGGGGCGGCGATGACGACAGGCTCAGGGCGGGGTGGCGACGGCGACGGGCTCGGGGGCGGCGACAACGATGGGCTCGCGGCGGGGGCAGCGACAACGACGGTCTCATGGGCGGCGATGACGACGGACTCGAGGCGGGGGCAGCGACGGCGACGGGCTCGGGGGCAGCGACAATGACGGGTTCGGGGCGGGGGCGGCGACGGCAACAGGTTCGGGGGCGGCGACAGCGACGGGCTCAGGGCGGTGACGGCGACGGGCTCGGGGGCAGCGACGACGACGGGCTCGGGGGCAGTGACGACGATGGACTCGGGGACGGCGGCCACGATGAGGAGGAATGGATCGGCGGCGGCGGTGCGGGGCAAATGGGAGAGGTTGGGGAAAATTCGACAACTCCCGCCTTATATGCGAAAACCTCTTGTCTCGGTTCGAGGAACAAACCGGGACTAAAGGTCAATTTTCAGCAGCCGAAGGAGCGGGAAGAAGAGAACTTTAGTCTCGGTTTGTGCCGCAAACCGACACTAAAGGGGGTCTTTGGTCCCGGTTTGTACCACCAACCAACACGACAACTGTCTTTGGTCCCGGTTAGTGCTACAAACCGACACGAATGTCCTTTGCCTGCCACGTCCGAAGTGCTTGGTGAAGTACCACCAAAAACAAGATCTATTCTTCACATGGTTCAAGAAATTCCAACAAGATCTATTCTTCACATGATTCGACATGATTCAAGAAATGCCAACAAGATCTATTCTTCACATGATTCGACATGATTCAAGAAATGCCAACAAGATCTATTCTTCACATGATTCGACGTGATTCGACATGATTCCACATGATTCCACATGATTTAAGAAATTCCAACAACATCTATTCTTCACATGATTCTACTTGATTCGACATGATTCAAGAAATTCCAACAAGATCTATTCTTCACATTATTCGACCTGATTCAAGAAATGCCAACAAGATCTATTCAGATGATTCGACATGATTCAAGAAATGCCAACAAAATCTATTCGTCACATGATTCAACATGATTCCACACGATTCGACATGATTCAAGAAATTCCAACAAGATCTATTCTTCATATGATTCGACATGATACGACATGATTCAAGAAATTCCAACAAGATCTATTCTTCACATGATTCGACATGATTCAAGAAATGCCAACAAGATCTATTATTCTTCACATGATTCGACATGATACGACATGATTCAAGAAATTCCAACAAGATCTATTCTTGACATGATTCGACATGATTCAAGAAATTCCAACAAGATCTATTCTTCACATGATTCAAGAAATGCCAACAAGATCTATTCTTCACATGATTCGACATGATTCAAGAAATTCCAACAAGATCTATTCTTCACATGATTCGACACATGAAACATAACATCTCATACGAAAACTCATCTGTTAGAAAAGGCATTTCATTTTTTCGAACTTATTTGAACTCTAGACTTTTTGTGTGTTCAAAATGAACCATTCAAGGCCACATCATCAATTTTCAACACTTCCTGACTTCATTTGATATTTTTCATGCTTTTAGTGATTTTTTGGAACTAAATGATCTAGAAAATGAAAAGCACTACAAATGAACTCTTAATAGGTTGAAAGTTAGCATGGTATCATCATTTCACCCACATAGCATGTGCTAAAAAGTTGAGAGGTTTTCCCTAAAAACTGGATGCACTTCGTGTACAAATTGGACAATCTCTTTCGAAGTATGAGGGCTTCATATGAAAACTCGTCTGTTACAAAAGGCATTTCATTTTTTTGAACTTATTAGAAGTCCAGACTTTTTGTGTGTTCAAAATGAACCATTCAAGGCCACATCATCAATTTTCAACACTTTCTGACTTCATTTGGTATTTTTTCATGCTTTTACTGATTTTTTGGAGCTAAATGACCCAGAAATTGAAAAGAACTGCAAATGAACTCTTAATAGATTGAAAGCTGGCATGGTATATCATCATTTCACCCACATATCATGTGCTAAAAAGTTGAGAGGGTTGCCGCAAAAACTGGATGCACTTCGTGTACAAATCAGACAATCTCTTTCGAAGTGTGCGAGTTTCATACGAAAACTAATCTGTTACAAAAGGCAATTCATTTTTCGAACTTATTTGAACTCCAGACTTTTTGTGTGTTCAAAATGAACCGTTCAAGGCCACATCATCAATTTTCAACACCTTCTGACTTCATTTGGTATTTTTCATGCTTTTACTGATTTTTTGGAGCTGAATAACCCAGAAAATGAAAAGCACTACAAATGAACTCTTAATAGGTTGAAAGTTCGCATGGTATCATCATTTCACCCACATAGCAAGTGCTAAAATGTTGAGAGGGTTGCCGAAAAAACTGGATGCACTTCGTGTACAAATCGGACAATCTCTTTCAAAGTATGAGGATTTCATTCAAAAACTCATCTGTTACAAAAGGTATTTCATTTTTTCGACATTAATTCATTTTTTCCACATGGGTGCGTGTATTAAAAACCGTTACATCATATCATGAATAGAGAAGTGACCAAATTAATAGAAATTCATCATCACATTAAAGCCAAAGTACAGTACTGACCAAAATAAATACATAACGTTCTTACATAGTTCTCATTATTTAACAACATATAGCTCTCTATAGCATCTAATGAGAACATATATTGAAACTACTTAATCCAAATGCAACAACAAATGCGATCATAACCGCAACTAAGGTGCAAATTGATCCTAATGATACCAAGCCTCAGTATGAATGGCATATTTTCTAATGTTTCTAATCTTCAAGCGCATTGCATTCATCTTGATCTTGTAATCGTCACACACCTCGGCAACATCCAACTCCAATATCATCTTCCCCTCTTCAACTCTTTGTAATTTTTCTTTCAAGTAATTTTTTTCTTTTTCAACCAAATTTAACTTCTCGACAAGAATTTTTATGTGGGTTGGAATTTCTGGTTCACATACCTCCTAGATTAAAAATATATGGCACGTTGGTCGTCATAATTGTCATAAACACTAAATAAAATAAATAGTTATAAAATATAATATATACCACATGTGAATCATAGTCAGGACGAGGGCCGACGGAGGCTGATACCAAAACCATCGCACTATATAATAACAAACAATAATAGAAGTAAGAAAAATACACAAGTATCTATCTAAATCATACAAGTAAGAACTTTTTTTGTTTTAGAAAGAATATAAGAAGAAGAGACTAACCACGGTGGTGCTGAAGCCGAGATGGGTGCGGGCGATCGACGGCGGTGAGGACGGGTACGGGACACGGACGGGCCGCCAAAGCTACACAAAACTAGAGGAAAATGGAGCTTGGACAAGGAGCTTCGAGAGGAGAAAGCTTAAGTGTGGCATGGGCATTTCATCGAGCACCTCATGTGCATAGGAGGTGAGCTAGAGCACCACAAAGCTCTCCCACGGCCGACCAAAAAAACAGAGCAGTGCACTGCTCTGCTTGCGGTCGGGTCGTATATATAGGCGAAGCATTGGTCCCGGTTTGTGGATGGAACCGGGAGTGAAGGACAACATTTGGTCCTGGTTCCAGCTAAAAAACAGGACCAATTGTTGTGGGCCAGGAGTGAGGCGCATTCGTCCCGGTTCGTGTGTGGAACCGGGACTAAAGGGGCTAGACGAACCGGGGCAAATTGCCCACGAGGCCCGGCCGGCGCCCTGTCCTCATGAACCGGGACCGATGCCACTATGGGACTAATGGTATTTCATCAGGTGGACCAAAGCCCTCTTTTCTACTAGTGCTAGTGGAATTACATCTTTTTGCACTACCACTTAGTTTTCTTTTTGAGCTTTCATACACTTATAGCTCTAGTGCATTTGTTGCATGGAAATCCCTACTCACTCACATTAATATCTATTGATGGGCATCTCCATAGCCTGTTGATATGCCTAGTTGATGTGATACTATCTTCACCTCTTTTGTTTTTGCAACCTCCACCAGTCTCTATTCCACTTATAGTGCTATATCCATGGCTCATGCTCATGTATTGCGTGAGAGTACAAAAGGTTTGAGAACATAAAAAGTTTGAAGCAATTGCTTGATTTTCATCGCGGTTGTGCATGATTTAGATACTTTGTGTGGTGAAGATGGAGCATAGCGAGACCATATGATATTGTAGGGATAACTTTCTAAGACCAGGTTATTTCGAAAGGAAGCAATTACCTTATTAGTATGCTTGATGTATTATTGTTTTTTATGTTGATATTAGACTTTTGTTTTGAATCTTATGGATCTGAATATTCATGCCACGATATAGAATATTACATGGATAAATATGTTAGTTAGCATTCCACATCAAAAAAATTGTTTTTGTCATTTACCTACTCGAGGAAAAGCAGGAATTAAGCTTGGGGATGCTTGATACGTCTCCAACGTATCTATAATTTTTGATAGTTCCATGCTATTATATTATCTGTTTTCGATGTTTTATATGCATTTATATGATGTTTTATATTATTTTTGGGACTAACCTATTAATATAGAGCCCAATGTCAGTTTTTTTTCTATGTTTTTGAGTATTACAGATAAGGAATATTAAACGGAGTTCAAATGGAATAAAATCTCCGGAAAGATTTTTCCTGGACCAGAAGAAATGCAGCAAACTTGGAGTAGGGGGCCTCGCATCTACCGGGAGGCCACAAGCCGGCAGGGTGCACCCTGGGGGGCGCTGGCAGCGCACCCTGACTAGTTGGCCCCGTGCAGGTCTCCTAACCCTATTCTTTGGACTATAAGTTCCCAAATATTCCCGTATCGCCAAAAATAGCCACGAAAATAATTTTACGCCACCGGGAGCCTCTGTTCCCGTGAGATCCAATTTGGAGCCTTTTTCGTTAATCTGCTGGAGTGGGAATTGATCATGGAGGGCATCTACATCAACTCTATTGCGCCTCCGATGATGTGTCAGTAGTTCACCACAGACCTACGGGTCCATAGCAACTAGCTAGATGGCTTCTTCTCTCTCTTTGATCTTCAATACCATGTTCTTCATGATCTTCACGGAGATCTATCCGATGTAATACTCTTTTGCGGTGTGTTTGTCGAGATCCGATGAATTGTGAGTTTATGTTCTGATTATCCATGAATATTATTTGAGTCTCTTCTGAATTCTTATATGCATGATTTCATATCTTTGCAAGTCTGTTCGACTTATTGGTTTGGTTTGGCCAACTAGATTGGTATTTCTTCCAATGGGAGAAGTGCTTAGTTTTGGGTTCAACCTTGGAGAAGGACAGTGACATAGTAGGGGTAGCGAGGCACGTATTGTATTGTTGCCATCAAGGATAAAAAGATGGGGTTTTCATCATATTTCTTGAGTATATCCCTCTACATCATGTCATCTTACTTAATGTGTTACTATGTTCTTCATGAACTTAATACTCTAGATGCAGGCATAATCGTTTCGCTCTACTTCACACGAACGTGATGCCTATATGCATAATCATTGCCTTGGATATCTTCAGAATTATTCGCTTTTCTATCAATTGCTCGATAGTAATTTGTTCACCCACCAGATTATTTTCCTTTATGAGAGAAGCCTCTAGTGAAACCTATGCCCCCAGGTCTATTTTCCATATTATATTTTCAGATCTGTAAACCAAAAATCCACAAATATATTCCTGCAATTTATTTACTTTTGTTTCCGCAATCTTTTATATCTATCTCTATTAGATCTCATCCTTGCAAATAACTCTGAAGGGATTGACAAGCCCTTTATATCATTGGGTGCAAGTGTTTGAATATTTGTGTAGGTACTACTATTGGGGCCTTGCTTGTTCCTCCAGCTGGATTAATACCTTGGTTCTCAACAAACTAAGGGAAATACTTATCTACTTCGTTGCATCACCCTTTCCTCTTCAAGGGAAAACCAACGCAAGCTCAAGAGGTAGCAATGCCACGTCACCGACCTCATAGATTTGATAACTGTCTGATGCCCTAGAGCCCTATAAAACTTGTCTTAAACCTAAACCTAGGGTTCCTTGACTCATTCTGTCCCTCTTCTTGTGTCACCACCACTGGTAAGACCCGGCCAAGCACACGTCGTCCCCTTGTCCGCCATGATCCGACCGAGCACAAGCTCGAGCTTGGGGTGACCTCTCCGTCGCGCTTCCGGGCCTCTGGTGTTGCGGGAACGACGTTCCCATAGTGCATCTTCTTCCTCGACGACTAGGGGAGCGCCAAGCCAGATCTTGTTTGTTCTCGACACTTTCTTCTTCATGTTCCTGGACCAGAGATGCACCTGTTTTCCGCCGATAATTGCATCTTCTCCATCACCCCTCCACCCAAACCTTCATGTCCAGTGGACATTAGGTATAACCCCCTTCCTTCCTGCCAAGACTCGACTCTGTTAGCTCTACAGAGACCCCGATCTGTTCATGCCATTCCCGTGTTCTCGGTGTTCCGTCGAAAGCCCCATGTTTGTTGTGTTGCATCGTGTACAGGCTCAACGCGCTCCAGATCTATCATTGTTCTGTTCTCGCGCAAGCGTCCGCACACACCCTCGTAGGCTCCCTTACATGGGTGTCGCGCCCCTGCTTCGCCTCCCTGCCCCACGCTTCACGTGCATCGCCCAGCCATACCATGTCCTAGTAAAGCACGGGCTCGTGCTCAAGCGCATGCACACACGACTCTGCTCCCGCACTCCACTATGTTTTCCGCGCCTCCGCCGGCGGTCTGCTCCTCCGGTGGATATTGTCGATGATCGCCGGTGTTGTCACCTTTTCTCTGGCGCAAGGAAGAAGAGAACCAGCCTCGCCGGGGGGCTAGCTCAAGATTCACCCATGCCAATTGGTTGCAAGCACACCAACCCAACTCAGCTAGTCAGCACCACAAACCACCAACCGGGAGGTCGTGGGTTCAAACCCTGGCAGCGCTCAGATTTCCCTTTTTTGGTTCCTTCCGTAGAGTGTATGACAATCGGCCCGATCGGTCAGCATCAGATGCGCCAACATGGCACCACACCCACCTATCTTAGACAGTGGCTAGCCAGCCCTAGCTCACCTCAATTTTCTGTTGTTTTTTTCATTTGCGTGATATGTCGAATCTGGCATATCCTAGGTTATGTTTGAGGTAGATTTTTGTACAATAGAATTGTGGCATCTTTTTCTACAGAAACATATGCTTATGATATATGATATTGTGGTAGAAAAATCCAAAGAATTGATATTGGCATTAGTTTTGTCTTTTGAGCAAGTTGATGTGCATGACATTTACACCATGATGCACTTTTGTTATTTTTGCATGAAGCATTCCTTGCACCCTTTAATAAACTTGTCTACATGACAATTGTAGCTGGTTTGGGGTACTAGGCCCTTGTATTTTGCTTGCCATGAAAAGCCTTGTCTACATTTTGTATTTTGCTATGTCAATGTTGCTGATTTGGTAGGGTGAAATATGACCAAGTCTGAAATCTGTCATTAAGGAGTTGTGTTTCCATGTGGATTGCTAAATATCTATAGGTTCCTTGTGCTGGTGCAAAGGATTGAATGATAGAGCATGTTGCCCTCTGTTAAATGGTGCCAATACTTTGCAATATAGGTCTTGAATCATAGTTATTCTTCCTTTCAAATATGCCATGCTGATGTAAACCGCTATGTATTTCACCTTGCGAATTTTGCGAAGTCTCAGAATGTGCTAAGTTCACGATGCCATGTTGAGAGGATGCTATCAATGAATCTATGCAATATTTGCCCATTGTTAGTCTAAATTAATTGTAGTACTTGTTTCCCTATATCACACTTTTGAATTTCATGCCATGAAAGTCCCTTTAGCATAGTGTTTCATTCCTGTCAATATCCATCATGATAACTCTGCTAGTGAAACCTAATATTTTCACTAAGTCATAATCAGTTATGTTTTATGCCATCTTGTGAGCTTGATTGGCATTTATCCATGCTACTATCCATGTTGCTGCTTGGATGACTTGTTGTGCATCATGTTTAATTCATCTCCATGCCCTTGTTGAGCATGAGGGATTGTTGTAGATGTTGGTTTTAGTATGTGCAAAGTGACATGTTGTTGTTTTTGGACAGATTGCTTGTAGAGTTGGTTTGCCCTTTGTGAGAGTTGTACCCCCATGTTTTTCTTGATCTTTAGGTCTGTTTCACCTAGAATTTTGTGCCCAATACAGTGGCATACTTGGGATGCCAAGGAACTTCCCATAACCTCTATCAAATTTTGTTTTATCATCATTGCCTTTCGTACCTTGTCGTGAGAGTTCTGAGAGATCCGTAACTCGGTTTACGACATTCTTTATAAGCATTTGTATGATTTTCTTGTGATGCGTTCATTTTTTCAATGTTAATGCATGGCAAAATATTTAAACATGAGGTTCTGTCCAGAATAATAATAACTAAATAATTGCATGAGAAAGATGACTAGTGTAGCATTGCCATGCTTCATTCATATCATATTCATGCATCGTATTGTTTGAGCATCCTGTCATGGTTGTGTGTTCATTGGATGTTTTATTATATTTTGGGTAGCACCGGGTGACGAGTACGAGTACGACTATGAGGATCCCATTGAGAACGTTCCTTGAGAGCAAGAGTTCTATTCCCAGAAGAAGTGTCTGGCAAGATGATTGTTGACCTTGATATCGTTTCTGATTTTGTTGTGCTTAACTATCTCTTTTCTCTCGTGAAAAATAACTTCCTACCACCTAAATATCAAGCCTCCCAAAAAGCCATGATAAGCCTCTAACCTCTTTAAATCCTAGCAAACATTCATTGGCTAAGTTAGCGCTTTCTCAACCTTCTTATAGCGTTGCTAGTTGTAGGTGCAGGGTGATCCATGTGTTGACATGGAAATTTGGAATATCATATTATTATTGCTATTTAATTTAATGCACATATATATTTAGTAAAGGTGGAAGGCTTGGCCTTTTGCTAGGTGTTTTGTTCCGCTTTTGTCGTCCTAGTTTCTGATTACCTATATTATGTTCCATATCGAGCACTCCTAACACGCTTGGGGTTGTTATGGGGACACCCTTGATAAATCGTTTAGGTTTAAAACTTTTCTGGGAAGACCCAACTTTGGTACTCAGTTTGCTAAACAAGTTGATAAAAATGCATAGGGAATAGCTATCCCATGGATAATTAATAAACCCACGGGCCAATGGTCCTCATTAGTGTTGGTCCAACCCAGAGTAGCTTATTAAGGCCACCCAGGGCAACTCGGTGTCTAGCATAGTAACCATAGCTCATCCTTCGTGTCCTGAGAATGAGATACGTGGCTCCTATCGAGTTCGTTGACACATCGGGTGGTCTTGCTGGATTTGTTTTACCCTTCTCGATATATCTTGTGCACTGGGATATCGAGGATACCTCGGGCTATCTCGAGGTTGAGGTTATCTATCGAGGGCAGCTTATGATAGTTTGTGATGGACTAGTTGGACCAACCATGTAGGGTTAAATCTTTAGGAAACCCATGCCCGCGGTTATGTGGCAACTTGGAAAATTGTTTAACATCTGGTTATAGCAAACTTGAAGTAAACTTAATTAGAATGAACCAGTTGTGTGCCTAACCGTCACCATCTCTTTTCGAGGGAGTTCGGAAGGATAACATGGTGGGGTTATGTTTGACGTAAGTAGATGTTCAGGATCACTTGTTGATCATAATTAATTTGCGACCGTCCTGCGTATAATCTCATCTTATCTTGAACCGTAAGTTAGCCAGCAAATAACGCTTAGTGTTGATGTAACCTCACCGCATTAGCATACCTCACCCAAATAACTTAATTAGTCCTGATATCTTGGTCACTAGATTGCTGAGTCCCCATGGCTCACAGATTACTACAACACCATAGGTTCAGGTACCGCAAATCTTGATGCAAATGATGCTCCATAGCTCCAGTGGGATTATGATGAGGAGACCCGACGCATGTACGTTACCTATCCAGACGAGTAGAGGGCCTTGGTCGTCTCCTGTCATAGCGAGCTAGAATTCATTGCTTTTACCATTTGATTTCATCCATAGTCGGACCCTGTCTTCTGTATGTTTGAATAAACGTTTTATGTCTTGTAATTTAGCATGCGGCGAGTGTAAGCCAACTCATATATTCATCTCTTCTTTAAATGTATCTACAATGATTTCTATACTTGCGGAACACCAAGATGCGTCTCTATCCATATTAAGGCCTCGTCCCCAAATACTTATAGTGTCTCATATTGGATGTTACACCTAAAGAGGTATTATTATGATGAATCATATGACTATGATGAACTTATAGCATCATGTGATGCTAGAGTTCTTCCTCACCACTGGAAGTTGCTTGTTGCATTTTGGTTAACTCCAATAGCTAGGGTATGCTCTTTGTTAGGTTGGTATTGTCCTCTTATTCTACTTCTGTAACATGATCATTGTATTATCATTTTGTAGGCTCTCTCAATAAGAGGAAAAAATAATCTAGCACATCACACTCAAAATTACACATCTGGAAGTAAGTGTTTTGCTCAGGTTGACATTGAAATGGTATGCAAACATACAATTCTAGTTGTAAACTTGGATGTTTGTACATTTTCTCATGGTTTTAATCTTTTTATCAGTTGACATAGTCCGAGGAGCTCAAGCGTCGACCACATAGACATGAATTATTTATTGAAACACATACACATAAAAATGGTCTTCCTCAAGAAGGGTCTGAAGTAAGAATTGTAAGTTCAGATGCAATTGAAACACATACACATAGAATTTTGTGTGTTTATGTAGTTAATACTAGGAACACATAACAGTTCCTGAAATTTATAGAAAGAACTTTAAGATGAAGCATTGAAGAACCCATAGTTGTTGGAGAATAGTATTAAGGATGGTGACTTGTTTGCATTCGTTTCTGGAAAATAAAAAATGGATATGTTCATGTTGTTTGTTTGGGGCCAACTCCATCATACCTAGAGTTGCCTGGAACCTAGCAGTATAAATATGCAAAGCTTCAAATAGCAATGGAAAAGTGTCATATATATGAACAAAAAGTGGAAAATATGGTAGAACAAATAGATGACATGAAGAAGAAAATGGATGAGGTGAGGCAATTTGTTCTATTGCCATAAGGGGAACGAGATGAAAGCAATAGCACACCTAGGCATCCATCAAATAATCAACAAGAGGTAACACTAATTCTATTATATTGTTCTTATGCAACTGTGTAACATGTAATGTTATGGTTTTACTATAGTTTATTATATTTAACATCTACAATGCTTAATTTTGATGTAGATCATAGGGACAAAAGAAACTAGAAATATAGAAAAAGGTAATGCTATTTCAGAGGACGATGCTCAGTCAAATGCTTCTATGGAGAATGATGACCCTCTTATTGGAAGAATAATTGTTAATGTAGAGAAACATGACAGACAACAAGGGGTAAATCTTCCTTTCCTACATATAACATGTTATGCATACTATGCAAACTACATTTGAATAGGATTCCAAACTTTATTTGAATATGGCTCAAACTGCTTGTTGTTGTGGGTCTCCTTTTGCTCCTCTTTTTGGCTAGAGTTTGTCAATATGATGCTTTATGAACTTGCCTTTTTAAAATGATTATATTTTAAATTGTAATTTTCTCTCTCGGGTGCAAGATATGTGATACTATAGAGCATACTAGACCTTTAAGTGTTGTTGTTGCCAAAGGAACAATTCAAATAACTAATCGAAAGGTACTAAGTAATGGTTGTTGTTGCAGATCAAAGATGCCAAGAAGATAAATAATTTGCCTCGAGGTGCACGTACTATTATATACATCAAATTTACATGCCAATATACTTTTTATTTCAAAAGGAAAATTTATAGTATCAAAATATTTCTCATGACTTTTTTAAAAGGATACGTCGATATACCATGTTAGCACAAAGATAGTGAGAAAGATAATGCCATTACTCTTTATTTGGACTTAAAGTGTATATGAATATAGAATAGAACTTTTATTGGCCAGTATATTGAGATAACAATACACCAACAACCAACTGTAACAGAAGTGGCTATATTATTTCTGGAAAGTAAGGGAAAGTATGTAACTTACCAGGTGGTTGAAATATTTATTATTTAGTACAAGAAACACCTTGCTGATAATATTCGTACATAATAATCATCGTACTATCTGAACTGGAACATCTACTTTTATTTCAAAAGGGAAAAGAAGCAACAATCTACAGACTATAAATTAATTGATGCACTCTTGTTGTTTAAGCATATAAATTTGCATAGTATACACATGCTCAATCATAACCCTTGCATGTAATAATAATAGCTGGAAAAATCACTATTAATATTGGGTGTTACATTGCGAGCTTACTCGTGCGTTAATGAATAGTTGAAGAGCCTGATCTTCTTCCATTTACAGAGGTTGATTACACTTTCTTGTCAAATTTGTATGGAATATTTTTTGGTACTTAGCAACCTAGCATTGGATGTGAGGAGGAATTGAAGTCTCGTGGAACATACATGGCTATTTGTAGTATGTTGAAAGCCAACTTCAATCATGTCATGAAACTTATGTGTGTTTTGGACCATTTGGTGGTTCAAGTGTTCTGGAGTAGAAACGTAGTGCTCATGGATGTGACTTGTGTGTTATAGACTATTGTTAAACTATATTTATCTGACTTGTGTGTTCTGGGTAGTCAAACTATATTTCCTGTTGTGTTTGTGAACCTAGGTCAATCTATATGTCTATTTGCGAACCTATCATCATTATTGTTCAATAAGTTCATCTTGTTGTTGTTTCTGGATTGCATTTGGTTGTAGTATATGTTTATGGATTGCATTTGGATGTAGTATATGTGTATGGATTGCATTTGGCTATACCATATGTTTATGTGCATTTATCTGTTGCTAAACAGATTCTTAGAGTAATTGTCACACATGGTTACTAGCTAGACAGACAGAAAAGTTGAAGGCAAACGTACATACCTAGACAGACATAATATGTGTCACCAAAGATATATACCTTGGTAGACAATATAAGTGTCGGCAAAAGTATAAGTCTCTCCAAGAAAAATATGTATAGGGAAAGTTATATACCTAGAAGAACAACTTGTGTGTCAACAAAAGTAGCGTGTAAGTGCACATTCAAACTGTCGTGGTAGGTAGGGTGGATGCACACAAGCCATCTATTCGGGTAGGTAGGTTGTATGCACACAAGAAAACTGTCGATGTAGGTAGGGTGTATGCCGACTAAAAAAGTGTCGGCAAGTGAACTTCTATTGGGAATTACTATCCCCTAAAAGCATGTATGCTCCCTTGGTGGTTTTGGTAATTCATGACAACATACATTGTCTCTTGGACTAACACTTCTACCTAGTATATTTTAGGTATAGTCCACACAGAGCATTGCCCAAAGGACTGTGAGGAGAAGCCCCTTGATGAAGGAAAGAATAGGATTGTCTCAAGCTTCAAGCAAGAAGACTCTACATTTTACATTTGTGAGAAATCACTTTGAGTCCATAGGAAATATAATACTATTAAAAGGGGGTGAGGTATTATGATGATTTGGTTGTTAGGTGCTTAGAGATAGCCAGAAAAATACTCAGCCATTCTCCCACAAAATATCTCTGTCAAAGCCAAACTAGCAAAATCGGTGCCACCGACTTTTTCCACTCATCCCTACTGATTTTCCACCAGATACATCCTTTGCCAAACCCTAATATCTCGGTAACACCAACTTACATATCGGTGCCATCGAGATTCGGTGACCAACTTTATCTTGAGAAAAATCCAAGAATCGAAATTTCCAAGATTGGAATCAGTCTCACCGATATTTGGAAACTGGTCTAGGTCATCGTATCGGTACCATCGAGATTCATATATCGGTCTCATAGAGAATGCAAATGTTACCACATTTAGTGCAACTCTGTACCACCGAGATTCTTTTTGGTGTCACCGAGTTGGGCAATAATGTTGTAATAGTTGGATTATTGGAGATGCCTATATATACTCCTCTACCTCCTCTCATTTGCAGATGAAGTACTCAGAACACACTTACACTCGCGAGATCCATTTTTGTGAGAGAGAGCCACCTAGTCATGTGTTGAGACCAAGAGATTCCGATCCAATCATTTGAAACTTGATCTCTAGCCTCCCCAAGTTGCTTTCCAGAAAATTAATCCCTCCCACCCATGCAAAATCTGTGAGAGGGTGATTGAGTGTTGAGGAGACTATCTTTTGAAGCACAAGAGCAAGAAGTTCATCGTTCTACTGCATCTATTACCTTTTGGAGGGTGGTGCCTCCTAGATTTGTTAGGTGTCGCTTGGGAGCCTCCTACTTCATGTTGTTGAGTTGAACCAAGAAGTTTGTACGGGAAAGGAGATCGTTTACTTCGTGAAGATCTACCGTCAGTGAGGCTATTCCTATGTGGACAGAAGCCATGGTGGAACAGACAAGGCCGCTTCTTCGTGGACCCCTTGTGGGTGGAGCCCTCCGTGGACTCTCGCAGCCGTTACCCTACATGGGTTGAAGTCTCCACTAAAAAGGACGTATGATAGCACCACCTATCAAAACCATGCCAAAATCCTCGTGTCAATCTTTGTGTTTGATTGTCTTAAACTCTACTCCTTACTACATGTGCAAAGTCTTTACTTTTTGTTGCCATATTTGTTGACTAGCATGTGTATGGTGCACTAGACTTGTTAGAATCGCTAAAATCTACCAACCATTAAAAGTGGGAAAAGGCTAGGATTTTAATTTATGCAAGTAGTCTGTTCACCCCCTCTAGACACCCATTCTATCAATCCGACAATTGGTATTAGAGCTTGGTCTCCATAACCTTGGTTTAATATCCATTGAAGGAAGATGGATGTACCTAGTTTGGGGAATACTAGTTGTAGAGTGCCTATTCTTGATGGGGAGTTTTATAGGCAATGGAAAGATGAAATGCTCGATATATTTGATGAATTCCATTTGCGCAAGTATGTTGAATATCCCTATGAGCCTCCCATTAATCCGTTACATCCTTCTCATGATGAAGAACTTGATATGCTTGGTAATCTTAAAATTGTAAAACTCATCATTAGAGGACTGCCAAGAAATGTACTTAATCAAATGCAGAATTCTGAGTGTGATCATAATTTGTGTAAAAACTTATAGAAAAGATATCCCGACAATTCCCTGAACAATCTTGATATCATTTTCCATAAATGTATTGCTTTCAACAAAATGAAGCCAACTGATCCTAATTTCGATAAATGTCTATTTAAGCTTCGTGACCTCATGCATGCTAAAGGAGATGGCATTACCATTAACAATGTCATTGTTGAAGCCATTCTCATGAATAAACATGAACATTGTCATATTCAAAATTCTGATGAAATTCTTGATTCCTATGATGAGTATACTCCATGTGACGATGACAATGTGGAGCATGGCTACTACAATGAAGATGAGGAGTTTGACATCAAGTATGAGAAGACCATGAGGAACCTTGGTCTTATGGCACTACTGAAATTTTGAAATTTGCCATCTGCCATGGCAGACGGCAAAGGGGGGAACCACGGATGGCAAAGGCTTTGCCGTCGGTCAGCAGACGGCAAACTAGACGGTAAAAAAAATCCGGTGAAGAGGTTCTTTGCCTTCTGCTTTTTTAAAGCGGACGGCAAAGAATCTTTGCCATGAGGGGGCAGACGGCAAACTAAATTGGACGACACATACTGCAACGGCCCCGTTAAGTGTTAACGGCAGGCCTTCTCTCTTTGCCATCTGCCATCCCCCCTTTGCCATGAGGGGGCAGACGGCAAAGAGTGAGAGAGAGGGGGTTGATTCCCCCCTTTGTCGTCTGCCCACCCCCCTTTGCCATGTGGGGGCAGACGGCAAAGAGGGGAGAGAGAGGGGGCAGATTCCCCCCTTTGCCGTCTGCCTACCCCCCTTTGCCATGTGGGGGCAGACGGCAAAGAGGGGAGAGAGAGAGGGCAGATTCCCCCCCTTTGCCGTCTGCCTACCCCCCTTTGCCATGTGGGGGCAGACGGCAAAGGGGGGAACCAGCCCCTTTTTAATTTATTTTTTATTATATCCAGCATTTTTAACAATAATCAGGATATATATATATATGACATAAATAAATTTCTTTCCGTACTCATAACCATGTTAAAATAACTCTCAACCATAGTGCATACATATTATGCAAGTTGCATCCCTACCAAATCATATATTACACCAGTTTCATCCACATGCATACAAAGTTTCATATATATCCATATACTACAATAGTTTCAATACAACCCATGGTACAACAAATCATCTTCAAGCATTCCATCAATATAATCCAAGCTTCCCGTGAAGTGAAGGTAATCTGCAAAATGACAAATAAGAAAGTTAGAAGAATAATACTAGATGAAGAAGTGTATATATAGGTTATTTCGGAGAGACATTAGCTAAGTATAGACCATTTAGGAGCTAACTAAGCTAATTATGTCATCTAGGTGGAACCCTAGCTAACTATAGGTCGTTTCAGAGATAACTTGGGTAAAATAGGTCATTCTGGAGCAAACTATGCTTATTAAGCCATTTTGGATCTAGTTAGGCTAATTATAGGCCATTTAATACCTAAGTTAGGGGGAATAGGTCATCTTGCATCTACGTAAGCCTTATTATGTCACTTAGGAGAGAACTTAGCTAACTATAGGTCATTTTTTATTAAATAGGTCATTTTGGAGCTAACTAAGCTAATTATGTCATTTCGTAGGATAATTAGCCAATTTAGCCTTTCTTGGATGAGTCTAAGCTACGTAGAAGAAGAGAAAGAGAAGAAGAAGTAAAACAAGGAGGAGGAGGAGGAGGAGAAGGAGAAGGGAGAGGAGAAGAAGAACAAAAGAACTTCTCCTCCTTCTCCTCCTTCTTCTCCTTCTTCTTATCCTCCTCCTTCTCCTTCTTCTTCTTCTCTTCTTCTTCTTCTTCTTCCTTCCTTTCATTTTTCCTCTTTCTTCTCCTCTTGTCCCCTTCTTCGGGCTAAATTGGCTAAGAATGCCTTTTTGGAGCTAATTATGTCATTTCGAGGATAATTAGCTAAGTATAGGTCATGTTTTATTAAATAGACCATTTAGGAGCTAACTAAGCTAATTATGTCATCTAGGTGGAACCCTAGCTAACTATAGGTCGTTTCGGAGCTAACTTGGGTAAAATAGGTCATTTCGGAGCAAATATGCTTATTAAGCCATTTTGGATCTAGTTAGGCTAATTATAGGCCATTTATTACCTAAGTTAGGGGGAATAGGTCATCTTGCAGCTACGTAAGCCTTATTATGTCATTTAGGAGAGAACTTAGCTAACTAGGTCATTTTTTATTAAATAGGTCATTTTGGAGCTAACTAAGCTAATTATGTCATTTAGTAGGATAATTAGCCAATTTAGCCTTTCTTGGATGAGTCTAAGCTACGTAGAAGAAGAGAAAGAGAAGAAGAAGTAAAAGGAGGAGGAGGAGGAGGAGAAGGAGAAGGAAGAGGAGAAGAAGAAGAAAAGAAGAAGGAGAAGGAGAAGGATGAAGAAGGAGGAAGAATAAGGAGAAGGAGGAGCTCCTTCTCCTTCTTCTCCTCCTTCTTCTCCTTCTTCTTATCCTCCTCCTTATCCTTCTTCTTCTTCTCTTCTTCTTCTTCTTCTTCCTTCCTTTCATTTTTCCTCTTTCTTCTCCGCTTGTCCCCTTCTTTGGGCTAAATTGGCTAAGAATGCTTTTTTGGAGCTAATTATGTCGTTTCGAGGATAATTAGCTAAGTATAGGTCATGTTTTATTAAACAGGCCATTTAGGAGCTAACTAAGCTAATTATGTCATCTAGGTGGAACCCTAGCTAACTATAGGTCGTTTCGGAGCTAACTTGGGTAAAATAGGTCATTCCGGAGCAAACTATGCTTATTAAGCCATTTTGGATCTAGCTAGGCTAATTATAGGCCATTTAATACCTAAGTTAGGGGGAATATGTCATCTTGCAGCTATGTAAGCCTTATTATGTCATTTAGGAGAGAACTTAGCTAACTATAGGTCATTTTTTATTAAATAGGTCATTTTGGAGCTAACTAAGCTAATTATGTCATTTTGTAGGATAATTAGCCAATTTAGCCTTTCTTGGATGAGTCTAAGCTACGTATAAGAAGAGAAAGAGAAGAAGAAGTAAAATAAGGAGGAGGAGGAGGAGGAGGAGAAGGAAGAGGAGAAGAAGAAGAAAAGAAGAAGGAGAAGGAGAAGGAGGAAGAAGGAGGAAGAAGAAGGAGAAGGAGGAGCTCCTTCTCCTTCTTCTCCTCCTTCTTCTCCTTCTTATCCTCCTCCCTCTCCTTCTTCTTCTTCTCCTCTTCTTCTTCTTCCTTCCTTTCATTTTTCCTCTTTCATCTCCTCTTGTCCCCTTCTTCGGGCTAAATTGGCTAAGAATGCCTTTTTGGAGCTAATTATGTCATTTCGAGGATAATTAGCTAAGTATAGGTCATGTTTTATTCAATAGACCATTTAGGAGCTAACTAAGCTAATTATGTCATCTAGGTGGAACCCTAGCTAACTATAGGTCGTTCCGGAGCTAACTTGGGTAAAATAGGTAATTCCGGAGCAAACTATGCTTATTAAGCCATTTTGGATCTAACTAGGCTAATTATAGGCCATTTAATACCTAAGTTAGGGGGAATAGGTCATCTTGCAGCTACGTAAGCCTTATTATGTCATTTAGGAGAGAACTTAGCTAACTATAGGTCATTTTGGAGCTAACTAAGCTAATTATGTCATTTCATAGGATAATTAGCCAATTTAGCCTTTCTTGGATGACTCTAAGCTACGTAGAAGAAGAGAAAGAGAAGAAGAAGTGAAAGAAGGAGGAGGAGGAGGAGGAGGAGTAGGAGGAGTCGAAGGAGAAGGAAGAGGAGAAGAAGAAGAAAAGAGGAAGGAGAAGGTGAAGGAGGAGCTCCTTCTCCTCCTTCTTCTCCTTCTTCTTATCCTCCTCCCTCTCCTTCTTCTTCTCCTCTTCTTCTTCTTCCTACCTTTCATTTTTCCTCTTTCTACTCCTCTTGTCCCCTTCTTCGGGCTAAATTGTCTTAGAATGCCTTCTTGGAGCTAATTATGTCATTTCTAGGATAATTAGCTAAGTATAGGTCATGTTTTATTAAATAGACCTTTTAGGAGCTAACTAAGCTAATTATGTCATCTAGGTGGAACCCTAGCTAACTATAGGTCGTTCCGGAGCTAACTTGGGTAAAATAGGTCATTCCAAAGCAAACTATGCTTATTAAGCCATTTTGGATCTAGCTAGGCTAATTATAGGCCATTTAATACCTAAGTTAGGGGGAATAGGTCATCTTGCAGCTACGTAAGCCTTATTATGTCATTTAGGAGAGAATTTAGCTAACTATAGGTCATTTTTTATTAAATAGGTCATTTTGGAGCTAACTAAGCTAATTATGTCATCTCATAGGATAATTAGCCAATTTAGCCTTTCTTGGATGAGTCTAAGCTACGTAGAAGAAGAGAAAGAGAAGAAGAAGTAAAAGAAGAAGGAGGAGGAGGATGAGGAGGAGGAGAAGGAAGAGGAGAAGAAGAAGAAAAGAAGAAGGAGAAGATGGAGGAGGAAGAAGGAGGAAGAAGAAGGAGAAGGAGGAGTTCCTTCTCCTTCTTCTCCTCCTTCTCCTTCTTCTTATCCTCCTCCTTCTCCTTCTCCTTCTTCTCTTCTTCTTCTTCTTCTTCATTCCTTTCATTTTTCCTCTTTCTTCTCCTCTTGTCCCCTTCTTCGGGCTAAATTGGCTTAGAATGCCTTTTTGGAGCTAATTATGTCATTTCGAGGATAATTAGCTAAGTATAGGTCATGTTTTATAAAATAGACCATTTAGGTGCTAACTAAGCTAATTATGTCATCTAGGTTGAACCCTAGCTAACTATAGGTCGTTCCGGAGCTAACTTGGGTAAAATAGGTCATTTCGGAGCAAACTATGCTTATTAAGCCATTTTGGATCTAGCTAGGCTAATTATAGGCCATTTAATACCTAAGTTAGGGGGAATAGGTCATCTTGCAGCTACGTAAGACTTATTATGTCATTTAGGAGAGAACTTAGCTAACTATAGGTCATTTTTTTATTAAATAGGTCATTTTGGAGCTAACTAAGCTAATTATGTCATTTCGTAGGATAATTAGCCAATTTAGCCTTTCTTGGATGAGTCTAAGCTAATTATCGTCATTTAGATTGAAGTCTAGCTATTTTTTATTAAAACACTAGAAATAACATACGATTATCGTCATCACGGCGGTGAAGCATGGTGGCTCTGGCTTGTTTCACCTGGAGAAGGCTCGACTGTAGAAGGGTCGTGCGATGCGTTACGGGAGATATTCTGCACCAAACATCTTTTGCAATGTGTAGTTAGCATGAGGACACTCTTAAGATCATTGCACTAAAATGAAACTCATCGTCCCCGCCACGTTAATGACTGGCATCGGCGGAGGGACTTGGCCGCTCTTCTCGCACATAGACTGTACATTTGGTTTCGACAAGTCAAACTTTTTATTTATTAATGAAACGGAAATTTCAAATGCAAGATTTGAAATAACATGAAGAAGAAACTTACCACGAAGAGCTCGTATATGGCCCTGTTAGACGCATCATTCCGTGCCCTCTCCGCCTCCACCAATGCAGTCGTCCTATCCTCCAGCTCCCTAATTTCCTTATCCTTCTCCGCCATAGCCGCCTGCATTGCCTCTCTCTCTTTCTAAATAGCAGCCTGCAACACAACTCATTGTTAGAAATGTAATCATATTGGTTCCAACGCACAACATAATGCGGAAAGATAGTTGAGTCCATTAAACTAACCTCGATGGCGAGCTCGACTGGCCGTGGACGACGTGTTATCTTCGGACAAGAACTCGTTTGGCGTGCCTTTATCTGTCGGAGAGTGCTAGGACAATGTATAAGGCCGTCTCCAATGGCGATCGAGCCATGGGGCCTCCCGTTGCCAGCTATCATCACCAGCTCTGGATCAATAGGCCCCTCGCTCGGGTTAAAGTCCTCCCCTTTCCTCGCCTTCCCGTGATCTCTGTACTTCACGAGCTTGTGGTGGGAGGAGATGTTGGTGAAGTTTTCTGGATGCTCGAGGTCAGACTCAGAGAATGCCTTGACCTTCTTGTACGAGGCAGTATGGGCCATCGCATACAGGTCATACATCTGTGGCGCCTCCGTCTTATTGTGACGCGCCTAAAAGAGAGAGAGAGAGAGAGAGAGAGAGAGAGAGAAATTGCATTAGTAAAGGGCTCAAGATAGCATTAAGAATGAATTGTGAGGCATGAAGCAAACCACATACCCAGTTCTCACCAAATTGGATTAAGTTGACGCTCCCTTGATGGTGTGGCACGCCAACCATTTTGCCACGCCTCTCCTTGGCGTTGTTGTGGCTGGCCTCCCACGTTTTGGAGCACCACTGATCCACCAAGGCCACCCAACAATCCATCTTATCCACACACCATCTCGAGGGCACCTAAGTTAATAAAGAGAAATTTGAGCGCGTAAGAACCAAATCAAGGAAACTAACTACAAAGCCTTAATAATATGTAATTACCTTCATGTAATGATCCTTCTCCATCTTAGCATCACGGCACTTCGCCTTGTCAATCCTAATACGCCGCGTGGCATAGTAGTCTCGAACAGCCTGCACCCGAGCCTCGTGCCGAAAGTTTTGAAGTAGGCGGCGACATTCGGTTTTGATAACCTTTGTTGCGTCCTCCTCGTATCCCTCCTCACACCTGTAGTAGGTCTGCAAACGAGACAACACCGATTAGTACAATAAATAGCTATGGTTGATTTATAATTGTGTGAAGGAGAAATTACCCAGAACTTTCGGATCACCATGTCCGCCCTCGTGTCGCACAAAACACCGTCGATCTCCACCTCCGGCGGGGCCAAGGCACCCAAGTAGTGCTCCCAGGTCATTCCTACCTCTCGCTCCCGACCGGGCAACGTAACAAACCCTGGGAAGTTTTATGGCAAAGAACACCAAGGACGTTGTTGGGCTTGCGGACACCCTTGGCAACAATCCAACCCCTACAGTATGACAAATTAAAGCCAAAACATTAGATATTTGAGAAAACGTGAAGGCAAAAGGTTAAATAAGAGTAAATTAACTTACTTGTCCCCACTTTGCCTAATCGACCACCTCTGCTCGGGGGTCGCTGGCACGAGCGGGAGCCCCGAACTACCACGCTGGTAGACGGTAGCCCCCTCACACAGCTCCTCATCGCTACCAGCATCCCACTGGGTCTCTTGGGATGTACCCTCATCCCTGCTTTGCTCCGAGTTGCCTCGAAGGAAGCCTCTGGGACACGAGTCTCGTGGGTCGAAGGCTCATCGACCTGAGGCTCGTCGACCCGAGGCTCATGAACCGGAGACCGTGTAGCCTCCACCTCAGACGAATCCACCCTAGAAGTCCTATGCTCAGGTGAATCAGCTTGGGGTGGTGGCGGAGACCGTGTAGCCGCCACCTCAGAAGGTGTGGCAGCCACCGCCCTACCTCTCCCGCGGCCACGTGTACCTTTAGTACAACATAAATACCAACATGAGTAATAAAATGTATATGAATACCAATATGCATACAACATGAGTACAACATAAATACCAACATGAATACAACGTGTACCTTTAGTGCCTCTAGGCTTCGCGGGGGGTCGACCTCCTCTCACGGGGGGCGCTCCTTGCATAGTAGAGAGCAACACTCTCCGAAGAGGCGAGGCAGGAATGGAAGTACCCATCCCATCACCCGCCGACGAAGAAGGAGCCGCGGAGTGCTTTCGACCCTTTCCCACCATCTTTCAACACATGTCATGACAAAGAGTAAATGAAATTAGTACAACATAAATACCAACAGGAGTAATAAAATGTATATAATTTAAGTGTATCATCGTCATAAATACCAACATGACTAATAAAAATTGAATACCTAACATGAACTCAAAATTTATATATAGTATAATAGTTGAATACCTGACATGAACTAATAACAATCGTGCTCGTCTATATATGCTTCGGGGTCAATAAATGCATCATGATCATCACTATCATCAATAAATGCATCATCATCATCACTATCATGAAGAACATGTGGAAGGCCACCATTATGTAATCGGTCAAGAGGTGACAGGTCATCCGCAGCAGTAACCTCTTCTTCTTCCAGCTCTTCCTGTTCGGGCTCAGGGGTTAAGACGGATTCACTGTCGCTGTCTACTTCAATGTTCTGGGGTGAAGTAGAGCGGTTCTTGAAACGTTTCTTGGACATACGTGTTTCTTGGAAGAATTCTCCTTCATATGTGTCTGGGTTAATGTGAGGTTCGTAATCCTATTCATTGGGGGTAGGTGGTCTAAAATGTGGTGGCACTTCATAAACGACATCCCAACCTTTGAGATTTGGATCAGTTTGGCAGGCCCACGGTAGATAGAAAACTTGTGTCGCCTGTTGAGCCGTAATATAGACATCGGGAACATCTAAGTGGGTGTTTTGGTTGATTTCGACTAGTCCTATATGTTCATGAGTCCTTCTAGTCTCCCTCGGCTCAAACCAATAGCATTTGAAGACTACGACGGTCGGTGGGTTTTCACCATAGAATAGAAGTTCATAAATTGCTTCAACTCTTCCATAATACTCGGTGTCAACTTTGCCGATAGCAGAGACAGAACAATTTATAGTCTTTAGGTCGGGCATAGATAGCTCTTTGTCGAAGGTACGAAAGTGATACCCGTTGATGTTGTATTTGTCAAATGAATGGACCTTATAGTCAAAACCATTAGCGACTTGTCTCAACTCGGCGTCCATAGGCTCTGCATCAGCCTACAAGTTTTATACGACAGAATGGATGCATTAGCCACAAATTAGACCAAGAAATCAAATGGTCCCTTAATGGTAATTAATTACCCTTTGTTTGAACTAAGAGATGAAACCGGGATAGTCGCCTCCATGCTTTGCGAGAAGCTCATACTCTTCGACGGAATCCTTTTCGATGACCGCTCCATCCGAGAATTCAGCGACGTATCGACTATATCAAATATCCAGGAATAAGAGTAGTTCAAAGCAATTAGAAGTTGCGGAACAATAAATTACCGAGAACTTACTCGATGTACGGCCGCACTTCTATTAGGTTGGTGAAGATATACAATGAAATGGTCCGCCATTCTTCGACATCCAACGATTTCCCTTTCGAAGCACCGGATGGTGCGAGCTTACCTTTGAATAGGCTGAGGTTGAATCGAACTTTTTTTCGATCGCCATCATTGTACCGAGGCTTCGGGTTATGCAAATGATGATTTTTGGCTTCGTAGTGTGCTGTCACGAAGTTTGCCGCCTCCTCAGTAATGAATGCCTCGGCCATCGATGCTTCAATTCTACATTTATTTTTACACTTAGCTTGAAGCGTCTTCTGCATCCTCTCAGTTGAGTAGCACCATCGATTTTGAACGCCCCCCCCCCCCCATTCTTGCCTCGGTCGGGAGATGCAAAATCAAATGTTGCATTGGATTAAAGAAGCCCGGTGGAAAGATCTTTTCTAATTTGCAGATCAACTCCGGTGCCAACTCTTCCATTTCATCTAGCACGCCACGCGATAGTTCTTTCGCACAAAGACAATGGAAGAAATAGCTCAGCTCTGCCAGTACTAGCCATTCATCCTCAAGGATAAAGCCACGCAACATCACCGGCATTACCCGCTCAATCCATATGTGCCAATTATGACTCTTGAGCCCAAATATTTTCAATTTCTCAAGACTCGCTCCCCTCTTTAGATTCGCAGCATACCCATCGGGGAACATCAACCGCATTTTCACCCACAATAGCATTTCCCTCATAGCTAGCCTTTCAAGATTGAACCATGCCTTTGGCTTCGCTATGCTTTGCTTTCCTTTCCGTTGTCGCAAGTTTTGCAACGGTCTATCACATAGAGCCTCCAGGTCGATTCTAGCCTTAGGATTATCTTTTGACTTCCCCCCTATGCCGAATAATGTACCAAAAATGGCCTCCGCAATATTCTTTTCAGTGTGCATCACGTCAATGTTGTGTGGGCAAAGGAGGTCTTTGAAGTAAGGCAGATCCCATAAGCATGACTTGTGAGTCCAGGCGTGTTATGTATTATACCCTTTGAAGTATCCTGGACGCAAAGGATCAGGCTCGAGAGCGTTTAACTGATCAAGGGTCTGTTGGCCTGTCAACGCAGCTGGTGCAGTGTTTTTGACAACTCTACCTTTGATGAAATTCTTCTTGTCTTTTCTGAACTTATGGTCAGGATCCAGGAATTGTCTATGCATGTGGAAGCAAGAATACTTGCGACCAGCCTGCAGCCAATGGAACTGAAGAGTTGCCTTGCATGTGGTGCAGGGGAACCTTCCATGCACACACCAGCCAGCAAATAGCGCAAACGCCGGATAATCATGCGTCGAGTACATGTACCACACATGCATTTTGAAATTTGTTTTGGTAGCCGCGTCGTAGGTCTTGATCTCGTTATCCCAGGCTTCTTGCAACTCATCCTTAAGCGGCTGCATGTACACATTCATATTCTTCCCCGGATAGTTGGGCCCTGTAATTATCACGTCAGGAAAATGTTCTTTCTTTTCATAATCTCTCCAGGTGGCAAATTTAGTGGAATGACAAATACAGGCCAACAACTGTATTGTGCTGCCGTCATACCATACACATTGAACCCATCCATGCTGATGGCAACTCTAGGTTGCCTTGGATCTTCCGATTTATCATTATGTAATGCATCGAAGTGCCTCCACGCAAAACCATCTGAAGTGTGTACCATCATCTTGTTCCCATCCGCATCTAGTTCGGTTCTTTTGCCCAATTTGTGCCATGTCATCTGCCTGGCCGTCTCTTCGACCATGAAAAGACGTTGAAGTCTTGGTACGATTTGCAGATACCGAAGAACACTAATGTGGATTTTGGTCTGATTCTTCTCACCCATGCCGTTGTCTACCACAATATACCTGGAAGAATTACAAATGGGGCAATAGTTCAAGGCCGCATACTCAAGCCTAAATAAGGCACATCCATTCTCACAGGCATGTATCTTCTCATAGGGCATCTTAAGTACACGGAGGATTTTCTCTGACTGGTACAGGTTTGCAGGCAGTACATGGCCTTTGGGTAGAAAGTGTCCAAATATCGTCATCATCGCGTCGTAGCATTCTCTGCCTAGGTTGAATTGAGCCTTCAGAGTCATTACTTGCACGATGGCATCCAGCTGACAAGGCTCAGTCTGCTCGTGGAGAGGACGTTTTGAAGACTCCAACATTTTATAGAAGGCCTTTGCAGATTCCTCCATCTCATCGTCCGAATCCCGAGCATCATCAAAGTCTTGCACCATGTCTTCAATCCCGATACCATGCTCGTCGGTGCGACGACGAATCACCTCAGCTCTTGCACGTTGGTCAGACTCACCATGAAAAGTCCACACTGTATAATTAGGCGTAAAACCCCACTTCTGCAGGTGTTTACCCATTTCAAACTCGGTCTGCTTTTTCCAGTTGTCGCAGTTGGGACAGGGGCACCATGTTTTTTGCTGGCCATTTGCAAATGCGGCTCTCACAAACCCCCTGGTTTTTGTTAATCATTCATGGGTCATGTCTTTCTGACTAGGGTGACCAGTGTACATCCAAGCACGATCACTCATGTTGCCTAGCTACCTATGGGGGAACAAGAAATAAATATATAATTCATCATCTATATTCATACGCTAATCAAGTTTGTCAGTTTTATTACGTACATGCAACCTACACGCTAATAGGTAAAGATAGGTCCTAATCCCACCCGAGTATGTGTAGACTGGGTTCCTTTTCCCATGCTCTGCTCCAGATGCGACGCAGAATTTCGGTAGCACCTCCCCGTTGTTCTCCTGATACACGTCTCGACAATAAGCAGAGAGAATGTGTACCCGGAGAACAACAGGGGAGGCACTGACGAAATTCCGCATCGGATCCGGAGCACAGCATACGGGGAAACAAACCCAATCTACACATACTCGGGTTGTCCATGGATAATGTTGGACAATTCGAAAGGATGCCGGTTATAAATATGCAAAGAAATGCATATTTATAGATGTCGCCCTTTCGAACGGGAGACGCATACTGGTCACGCATACTCATGATTGAAGAAACCTATAGCTAGCAAGTTTCATCGGCACGAAGACCGGGACAGAGCAAATTAAGGGGGTAGGAGGAGAAGTCACTTGTGCTCACCAACAAACGCAAGGACGGAGCGCGTCCAACACACGTGGAGGTTGTCGAACAACTCCACGTTGAAATTCACACGATCAACACAAATATGATGTTTTTATAATTAACATAATCGGAAAAATATGTGACCTAACTCATAATTTACAAAACTATGACCCCGTGGGCCTCTAGAAGGCCGAAAAGCACCTTCTCGTTCAAAAGAAGGCAGAAGAGGTGTCGGGGGTCGGGGCTTAGTGGCGTCAGGAGTCAGTGCCGTCGAGGGTCGGTGGTGTCGGGTGTCGGTGGTCGGGAGTCGGGTTAAATGCGTCGATGGTCGGGGGTCAGCGTCGTCGGGGGTCGAGGGTCAGTAGCGTCGGGGGTTGGGGTCTTTTCGATCAACAAGAGGCCAAAGAGGTGTCGGGGCCCAGGGTTGGGGGTTAGTGGCATCGGGGGTCGGGGGTAGCGGGTCGGGGGTCGGGGTCGAGGGTCACTGGCGTCGAGGGTCGGGGGTCGGGGGTCAGTGGTGTCGGGCGTCGGGGGTCGGGAGTCGGGGGACGGGGGTCGGGGGTCGGGGGTCAGTGGTGTCGGGCGTCGGGAGTTGGGGGTCGGGGGTCAGTGGTGTCGGGCGTCGGGGGTCGGGGTCGGGAGTCGGGTGTCAGTGGCGTCGGGGGTCGGGGGTCGAGGGTCGGGGGTTGGTGGCGTTGGGCGTCGAGGGTTGGTGGCTTCGGGCGTCGGGGGTCGGGAGTAGGGTGTCGGGGGTCAGTGGTGTCGGGTGTCGGGGGTCGGGAGTCGGGTGTCAGTGGCGTCGGGGGTTAGGGGTCGAGGGTCGGGGGTTGGTGGCGTCGGGCCTCGGGGGTTGGTGGCGTCGGGCGTCGGGGGTCGTGGGCGGGGGGTCGGGGGTCGGGGTCCTTTTCTTTCTTCTTCTCCTCTCTCATCTTTTTCTTCTTCTTCTTGTATATCCCTTGTGACCTCACTCGGCCTCCATAACTCTAACTTTCTATTAACCCCCGTTACTAGAAATGGAAACTATCTAGAATCTAGTGTTTTTTTTAGATTTTTGCTTTCCTCCTTGAAAGAAGAGACCACCATTGCAAAAGCAAAAGAAGCAACCGATGCATATATCTCGGGATAACTTTCATTTCTTATATGTGCCACCGGAATTTTCTATTTTCCAAATGTTGCATCCATGACAAGGCGGGGCAGGGCCCACCTGTCATCGACACAGCGAGTGGCATGTATGTATCCTGTTGCAGCAGATTACTAAATTAATGGACAGCACATCATCTTGAATTAATCACTTTTGCTTTGATATGATTTAATTAAGGTTGCTGGGAAGAAAGAAAAAGGCCTAGCTAGGAGACTGAATCATCTCTTGTTCTGATCAGAAAATGTACATCAACTTGTGGAAGAACCATAAACTGCAAAACAAAACGAAGAGGCTCTAGGGCCTGTGACGGCGCAAAATTGGCACTAGGTCTCGTTCCGATTTATGTGTTGGCTACACCTCAGATCCAAATGACTCCCATGGTCCATACTCGTCTAAAGCTATCTAGAGTCAGGTACAAGGAAACTTCATCGTCAGATGCACTGAAATGAAAAAAAGAAAAAAAATTGAACTCACCAGAGAAGTTGCCTCGGGAGGGGTGTGGCCGCGGGGAGGGGGTGGCCGCAGGAAGGGGTGTGGCCGCCGGGAGGGGTGTGACCGCGGGGAGGGGTGGCCGCAGGGAGGGGTCGTCGGGAGGGGTGTGGCCGCGGGAAGGGGGTGGCCGCAGGGAGGGGTCGCCACGGGGAGGGGTGTGGCCGCGGGGAGGGCCCGGGGTGGCCGCTGGGAGGGGGTCGCCGCGGGGAGGGGAGCGCTGCAGGGAGGGGGTCGCCGGTGGGAGCGAGGCTGTGCGGCGGCGGGGCGAGTGACAATGAGCGCGAGGGGGAGAGAGAGACAGTGTTGTGGGGGGGGACAGAGAGACAGTGAGCGCGAGGGGGAGAAGACGGTCGTTACATGGTCGGCCCCTTTGCCGTCCGCCCCCCGACGGCAAAGGCCCCAACGGCAGACGGCAAAGGCCGACACATAGCAAAGCTAGCCTTCCATCGGGCACGGCAGGCATGGGACCCACCCGTGCTCTTTGCCGTATGCCCTTGGTCCCTTTGCCGTCCGCTGGCAGACAGCAAAGGGCCGACACATGGCAAATAGTATTTTTGCCATCAGTGAGCCCTTTGCCGTCTGCCTTGTGTCAACTGACGGCAAAGAGGTTCTTTGCCATCAGCCAGCAGACGACAAAGACATGGCTGACGGCAAAGAACTGGATTCCAGTAGTGTGAAGAACCTTAGAGACTACATGGCTAGAGGAAAAGAGTAGATACTTGACAGTGGATGCACCGATCACATGACGGAAGATAAAGACATGTTCCATGAGATCTCACCAAACCGTGGACCCCCAAAGGAATGCAACTTTAGAAGATAACTCCAAGGGTAAGGTACATGGTCTTTCCTAGGTGTCTATATCTCATGATAGCTCCATTCAAAATGTCATTCTTGTTGAATCCCTTGGCTACAATCTTATTTCCATATCTAGACTTGCAGACTTTGGTTTCAATGTGTTATTTATGAAAGTTGACTGCCAAGTGTTTCATAGCAACAATCATAATAGGGTCTTTACTGGTTTTCGCAAAGGTGATCTATACATTGTTGATTTCACTAAAAAAATCCAAACCCCATACATGTCTTATTGCAAAATCTTCTAAAGGTTCCTTATGGCATAGAAGGCTAGGAAATGTTGGTATGCGTAACCTTGACATGCTTATCAAAGGTGATCATGTTCTTGGTGTTAAATATTTTATCTTTGGCAAAGCTAGACTTTGTAGTGCTTGTCAAGCAGGAAAGCAAGTCGGTGGAAGTCATCCCGTGAAGAACATCATGACTACTAGAAGGCCACTCGAGCTGCTTCACATCGATCTCTTCGGTCCCAACCCTTACAATATCATCGGTGGAAATTCTTATGGTTTAGTCATTGTTGGTGATTTTTTCAGATTTATGTTGTTATTTTGTCTTGATGATAAGTTGCAGGTACAAAAGATCTTCAAGTACTTCGCTTAGAAATCCAAAAATCAGTTCGAAGTGAAGATCAAGAAAGTTCAAAGCGACAATAGAACGGAGTTAGAGAACACAAATGTGGATACTTTTCTTGACGAAGAAGGTATCTCACATGAGTTCTCGGCCACGTACACCCCTCAACAAAGTGGAGTTGTTGAGTGGACGAACTGAACTCTCATAGAGATGGCCAGAATGATCCTTGATGAATATAAGATGCCAAGACAGTTTTGGGCAGAAGACGTGGAAACAGCTTGTCATGCCATAAACTGACTCTACTTGCACAAGATTCTCGATAAAACGGCATAGAGCTACTCTCCGGTAACAAACCCCAAGATGGATACTTTCGAGTATTCGGCTCAAAATGCTACATTCTTGATAAGCATCATCGCCCTAAATTTGCTCATAAATCTCATGAAGGTTTCCTACCTGGTTATGGATCAAACTTTCACACTTACAATGTCTACACCAGCTTCACTCGAAAAGTTGAAGAGATGGTAGATGTGAAGTTCGATGAATCTCATGGTTCGCAAGTCGATAAATTGCCAAATGATGTAGGAGATAAGGAACCTTCGGAAGCCATCCAAGATCTACCTATCGGCAAGATTCGTCCCATGGAGGTGAAGGGAAGTACTTAATCAACTCAAGTGGAAGCTCCTACTTCGCATCAAGGTGAACCACAAAACAATATGGAGGCATCCACAAGCGGTACACGACATGATGAAGAAGAGGAAGAATTACATCATGATGATCCACCTTAACCTTCTTCACCACCACCTGAAGGAGATGACACTGTAAACGACAACGAGCAAGATGATGATGATGAATAAGCTCCATCATCCAACAAGAAGAAGTTGTCACGAGTTCGAGAAAGAGTGGACAAAGATCATCCGCTGAATCAAATGTTCGGTGCCATACAAACCAGGATAATCATTCACTCTAAATCTCATTTAGCTAAATTTTGTGAGCATTACTCATTTATCTCTAGTATTGAGCCTATGAAGGTATAAGAATCCCTTCAAGACCGAGATTGGGTGAATGCCATGCAGGAAGAGCTACACAACTTAGAGAGGAATCAAGTGTGCACACTTGTTGAAAATCCCGAGGACGAGCACAACATCATTGGTACAAAAGGGTATTTCGGAACAAGAAAGATGAAGATGGTCAAGTTGTATGCAACAAGGCGCGTATCGTAGCCTAAGGATATATGCAAGTCGAAAATTAGACTTATGCCCCCGTTTCTAGACTTTAAGCCATTTCATTCTTCTCGCTTATGCCAATCACCATGGTATTGCTCTTTACCAAATGGATATCAAAAGTTCTTTTCTAAATGGTGCAATTGAGGAGGAGGTTTATGTCAAAAAAGCTTCCGGCTTTGCAAACCCCAAGAAACCTAATTATATTTACAAACTTCGTAAAGCTTTATATGGTCTTAAACAAGCCCCTAGAGCTTGGTAGAAATGCCTAATGAAGTTTCTCATTGAAAAGGGTTTTGAGATTGGTAAAATTGAAGCAACCTTATTCACTAAAAGATTTAATGGTGAACTATTTGTGTGCCAAATATATGTGGATGATATTATCTTCGGTTCTACTAACCCACATTTTAGTGACAATTTGGAGGGTTGATGTGAGAGAAGTATAAGATGTCTATGATGTGTGAGCTCAAATTCTACCTTGGATTGCAGATCAAACAATCGAGATAGGTCCGTTTATCTCTCAAACCAAGTACACCATGGACTTAATCAAGAAGTTCAACATGCAAGAGTGCAAAGGTATGAGAACCCCCATGCCTATTAGTGGACATGTTAACCATACCAAGGAGGGGAAACCGGTTGATCAAAGGGTTTATCGATCAATCATCAGTTCATTCCTATATCTTTGTGCCTCCCATCCCGATATCATGTTGAGTGTTTGCATATGTGCCCGATATCAAGCGGCACATAAAGAGTGTCATCTATTGGTTGTGAAAGAATTGTGAGATACCTGATACATACACCAAACTTTGGCATATGGTATCGCAAGGGATCTTCTTTTAATCTTGTTGCCTATTCTCACTCGGACTATGCCGGAGACAAGGATGATAGAAAATCCACCACGAGTACATGTCAATTTTTTGGGAGATATCTTCTGTCTTGGTCATCCAACAAAGAAAACTCGGTATCTTTATCTACTGACAAATAGGAATACATTGTCGTCGGATCATGTTATGTGTAATTACTATGGATGATCAAACTATTAAGGATTATGACATTCATGTGAAAAATGTTCCATTATTGTGTGACAATGAAAGTGCTATTAAAATTGCCTATAATCATGTGCAACATTCTCTAACTAAACATATTCAAGTGTGACATCATTTAATTCATGATCATGTTGGTAAAGGCGATATAGATCTCAAGCATGTTCGCACCGACAAACAATTAGCTGATATCTTTACCAAACCACTTGATTAGAAAGTATTTTGTCATATGAGGAGTGAGTTGAACATCATTGATGCTTCAAACTTGAGCTAGAATCACTCGGATGCATGCGGGGGCATGAGCTTAATTATTTTTTCCTTGATGCTATTGATATGACACTATATTATATCTGGGAAAACTATGCTCCCTTGTATTGCATCAAGCCTCTTTTAGTTACTTGGAAGGACTACACTCCACAAGATTTCCATCAACTCACATCAAAAGGTCTCTTGTCATGGCCAAGTATCAATAGCCCCTTCTTCAAAGATGGAGGAACGAGAGAACATAATCATATCCTGGATATATTATGTTATTCCTTGCATGACTAACAAATGGAGATGAATAGTGAACCAAACAACAAGGATAACTCCCAACTCAAGATGACCATCATCAATCTTTGAGCATCGATGAGAGGTTCAATTACATGCCACGTCATCAACATCATTCGAAGGTATGTACTCATATCTTTCGTGCTACCTCTTGAGCTTGCGTTGGTTTTCCCTTGAAGAGGAAAGGGTGATGCAGCACAGTAGCAGTAAGTATTTCCCTTAGTTTTGAGTACCAAGGTATCAATCCAGTAGGAGAATCAAGCCAAGTGTCGAGAGTACCTGCGCAAACACAAACAAGCTTGCACCCAACACTATAAAGGGGTTGTCAATCCCTTCAAGATTGATTGCAAAGTGAGATCTGAAGGCAGAAAGTGTAACAAAGTAAAAGTGTAAGGATGAAAATATGGTGTGAAGTATACCCGGGGGCCATAGTTTTCACTAGAGGCTTCTCTCAAAATAGAAAATATTACGGTGGGGGAACAAATTACTGTCGAGCAATTGATAAAACCACGCAAAGTCATGACGATATATAAGGCAATGATCATACATATAGGCATCACGTCCGAGACAAGTAGACCGATACTTTCTACATGTACTACTATTACTCCACACATCGACCGCTATCGGCATGCATCTAGTGTATTGAGTTCATGACGAACAGAGTAACGCCTTAAGCAAGATGACATGATGTAGAGGGATAAACTCAAACCAATGATGTAAACCCCATCTTTTTACCCTTGATGGCAACAACACGATGCGTGCCTCGCTACCCCTTCTGTCACTGGGTGAGGCCACCGCACGGTATGAACCCAAAACCAAGCACTTCTCCCATTGCAAGAATCATAGATCAAGTTGGCCAAACAAAACCCACAACTCGAAGAGAATTACAAGGAAATGAAATCATGTATAAAAGAGATAAGAAGAAACTCAAATAAGATTCATAGATAATTTGATCATAAATACACAATTCATCGGATCTCGACAAACACACCACAAAAGAAGATTACATCGGATAGATCTCCATGAAGATCATGGAGGACGTTGTATTAAAGATCCAAGAGAGAGAAGAAGCCATCTAGTTACTAGCTATGGACCTGAAGGTCTATAGTGAACTACTCACGCATCATCGGAGAGGTCATGGTATTGATGAAGAAGCCCTCCGTATCCGAATCCCCCCTCCGGCAGGGCACCAGAACGTGCCCCAGATGGGATCTTGCGGAGACAGAAGCTTGCAGCGGCGGAAAAGTATTTTCGTGTATCTCTCGCGTAGTTTTGGATTTTTCGGGAATTTATAGGCGGAAGAGGTAGGGCAGACGAGCCACAGGGGGCCCACAAGCCTGCTAGGCGCGGGCCCCCTGGCCGTGCCTAGGGGGCTTGTGGCCTCCCCTGGTGGCCTATGCCTTGGTTCTCACGCCCCCTGCGTATCTTTTGTTCCGGAAAAAATCTTTTTGGAAGTTTTATTTCGTTTGGACTCCGTTTAATATTCTCCTCTGAAAAGGGTCAAAAACACGGAAAAAACAAGAACTGGCACTTGGCACCGAGTTAATAAGTTAGTCCCAACAAAGATATAAAAGGCATACGAAACATCCAAAGTTTGACAAGATAATAGCATGGAACCATCAAAAATTATAGATACGTTGGAGACGTATCAAGCATCCCCAAGTTTAACTCATGCTCGTCCTCGAGTGGGGAAGTGATACAGACTGAATTTTTTATGTGGAATGCTACCTAGCATAGTTGTCCTTTGTAACTTCTTTCATGTGACATGAATGTTCAGATCCGTAAGATTCAAAACAATAGTTTTCTATTGACATGAGAACAATAATACTTCAAGCAAACTAGCAAGGTAATCATGAACTTCCAAAATAACAAGGCCAAAGAAAGTTATCCCTACAAAATCATATAGTCTGGCTATGCTCCATCATCCCCACACAACGAATTTAAATCATGCACAACCCCGGTATTTGCCAAGTAATTGTTTTCGCACTCTTACTTTGTCAAACCTTTTTCAACTCTCACGCAATACATGATCATGAGCCATGGATATAGCACTATAGGTGGAATAGAGTGTGGTGGAGGTTGTGAGGCAAAAAGGAGGAGATGGTCACATCGACTCGGCATATCAAAGGGATATGAAGATGCCCATTAATAGATATCAATGTGAATGAGTAGGGATTGACATACAACGGATGCACTAGAGCTATAAGTATGTGAAAGCTCAAAAGGAGAACTAGTGGATGTGCATCCAACTTGCTTGCTCACGAAGACCTAGGGCAATTTTGAGGAAGCCCATCATTGGAATATACAAGCCAAGTTATATAATAAAGTTTTCCACTAGCATATGGTGGTGACAAAACGAGAGGCTCTCAATCATGAAGAACATGGTGCTATTATGAAGCACAAGTGTGGAAAGAGATAGAAGCATTGTCCCTTCTCTCTTTTTTTCTCTCTTTTTTTGGTTTGGGCTCTTTGGCCTCTTTCCATATCTCTCTTTTTTGGGCAACTTTGGCCTCTTTTTTTCTATATTCCTCACATGGGATAATTCTCTAATAATGGTGATCATCACACTTTTATTTACTCACAGCTCAAAACTTAGAACGATGATGACTCTATAGGGAATGCCTCCGGCAGTGTACCGGGATGTGCAACGATCTAGCTTGGCGTATGATGTCGAAACATCTCGCTAGTTATCTTACGATCATGCAATGGCAATATTATAGTGACGACACAAGTCATGAGACGGAACGATGGGAGTTGCATGGCAATATATCTCGGAATGGCTATGAAAATGCCATAGTAGGTAGGTATGGTGGCTGTTTGAGGAAGGCATATGGTGGGTTTGTGCACCAGCGAAAATTGCGCGGTACTAGAGAGGCTAGCAATGGTGGAAGGTGAAAGTGCATCTATACCATGGACTCACATTAGTCATGAAAAACTCACAAACTTGTTGCAAAAGTTTTTATTAGTAATCAAAACAAAGTGCTAAATGCATACTCCTAGGGGAAGGGTTGGTAGGTGTTAACCATCGCGCGCTCCCGACCGCAAAACAAAGGATGACAATCAATAGATCGATTATGCTCTGACTTCCTAACATAGCGGTTCACCATACATGCATGTTACGGGAATCACTAACTTCAACACAAGTATTTCTAGATTCACAACACCCTACTAACATAACTCTTAATATTACCGAATCCACGTCTCAAAACTAATTGAGAGGAATCAAACTTCTCTTTCTACTCCATGCACATGAAGATGGAGGTTTTATTGTATCCTCTTTGGGTGCCTATCACCTTTGGGATTACTTTCATAGCACAAGCCAACTACCAAGTTACGCACCGTCGTGCTCTAAAAGATCTAAGTGAAGCACATAGAGCAAAATTGTCTAGCTCAAAAGATATAAGTGAAGCACAATGAGCATTCTAGCAAATTCACGATGAGTGCATGTCTCTCTCAAAAGGTGGGCAGCAAGGATTATTGTGACACGAAAAAAATAAAAGACTCCTATGATACAAGACGCTCCAAGCAAAACACATATCATGTGGTGAATAAAAATATAGCTCCAAGTAATGTTACCGATGGATTGAAGACAAAAGAGGGGATGCCTTCCCGGGGCATCCCCAAGCTTAGGCTTTTTGTTGTCCTTGAATTTGGCTTGGGATGCCTTGGGCATCCCCAAGCTTGAGCTCTTCCCACTCTTTATCCCTTTGTCCATGAGAACATCACCCAAAACTTGAAAACTTCACAACACAAAACTTAAACGGAAACTCGTGATATCATTAGCACAAGAAAACAAACTATCACCTCTTGAGGTACTGTAGCAATCTTGATTTCTAATTATATTGGTGTTAGATTACTGTATTCTCACTTTTCCACGGCTAGTACCCCCGATACTATCCATAGTTTCATCAAAACAAGCAACCAACACAACAAAAACAGAATCTGTCAAAAACAAACCAGCCTGTAGCAATCTCTATACTTTGTATACGTCTGGTACCTAAAAAATTCTTAACAATTACGACAGCCTGGGCAAAAGGCATATCAAACAATAGCAAAAAGAATCAACTCAAAAGCTCTTTCTGGATAAAAATGAAAAATAATTTCGTGAGCGCAAAGTTTCTGTCTTTTTCCAGAATGATCAAACAACCATCACCAAAACTAGTCATAAAAGTTTTACTTGGCTCAAACACAAAAAGAAACACAATCATAACAAAATTATGATGGTGTGGACGCAACAAAACAGAAAGCAAAAAGCAAAAATAAATTCATTGGGTTGCCTCCCAACAAGCGCTATTGTTTAACGCCCTTAACTAGGCATTGATAATTCAATGATGCTCACATAAAAGATAGCAATCGGACACGAAGAGAGCATCATGAAACATGTGACAAACATATCTAAGTCTAACATACTTCCTATGCATAGGCATTTTATAGGAAAATAGATTGTCAAGACAACCAATAGTTACCATATGCAAGGAAGAAGAAAGAGACAATAGCAATGTCAACATAACGAGAGGTAATTTGGTAACATGAAAGTTTCTACCACAATATTTTCCTATCTCATAGCAATTACATGTGGGATCATAATCAAATTCAACAATATAGCTATCACAAAGGATATTCTTTTGATGATCCACATGCATGCAAAGTTGACGATCTTCAAAAATAGTGGGATTATCATCAACTAAAGTCATGACTTCTCCAAACCCACTTTCAATATTATTGCAAACATCATAATCATCATGAGGGTTAAACAAATTTTCCAGATCATAAGAAATATTATCACCCCGATCACGATCATTGCAACAAGTAGTGGACATAGCAAAACTAGCATCCCCAAGCTTAGGGTTTTGCATATTTTTAGCATGATTGTCATTAATAGAATTTATAATGAAATCATTGCAATCATGCTTTTCATTCAAGAAGCCCTCGTGAATCACTTCATAAATTTCTTCATCACGATTTTCAGATTCACGCATCTCAAGCAAAACTCCATAGAGAAAGTCAAGTGCACTCAACTCACTAGCAATTGGATCAACATAATTGGATCTCTTAAAGAGATTAGCAAGTGGATGAGGATCCATATCAATAGATTTTAAGCAAGCGAATATGCAAGCATATTGAAGGCACATAGCACACAACCGAACAGAAGGCAAGCGAAAGAAAGGGCGAACGAAAAAGGCAAATATTTTTGTAAATTTTTGTTTTTTAGAAGTGGGGGAGAGGAAAACGAGAGGCAAAAAAGTAAATGCAAGAGATGAGTTTGCGACGGTTACTTGGATAAGCTTCACTTGATCCTCTCCGGCAACGGCGTCAAAAATTGGCACGTTGACGGGAGACTATTCTTGACTTGATCCTCCCAGCAACGGCGCCAGAAATTGGCACGTTGGGAGACTATTCTTGACTTGATCCTCCCTGGCAACGGCGTTAGAAATCCTTCACTACTAGGAAAAGGGCTATAGATGATATAAACACTAATGACGCACCAGACAAGTAATGCGCCACTACTATATAGAAGTGGCGCACCATGTGCAGGTGTGCCATTAGTGTGATGAACACTAATGACACACCACACGCTCGATACGTCACTACTAATTTTTTTTTCCAAAAGTACTAATGACGCACGGGGGCAGAGTACGTCATTACTAGTTGAACTAGTAATGACGCACCACTCACCCAGTGCGTCACTACTATATATATATATATTATTTTTTTTACAAAACTACTAATGACGCACCACCAGCTGATAATTTTTTAGATGATACACCACTAGTATAATTTTTTTTTACAAAACTACTAATGACGCACCACGAGCTGGTGCGCCATTAGTAACCAGGGTCGTCGCCAACTAGGGCTAAGACTTCACACTCGAGGAAAAAGGGGAAAAAGAAACCTGTGCAATCCACCATTTCTCTTCCTCCCCAACCCGCCATTATCCATCCTCAACCAGAGCGGTTCCCATCCCCGGGCGTCCTGCATCTGCCATCTCCTTCGATCCATCCGCGCAGGTAACTAAGTAGGCGCTGAGTTTTCTCCCCTCCAATCACCGCGCGTCCGTGCCGTGTATCCTCGCCGGCGGCACGACCCTTTCTCCCGGACGCCGCCGCGCGCGCGCGCTGGGTCCTGTAATGCGACGCCGCAGATTCGATTTTCTCACAGATCTGCGCTCGTCCGCGGCACTGACAGATCGGGGATTGATTGGCTCTCTTCTGCTGTTCTCTTGCAGATCGGCCGACCGGTCGAAATGGGCCACGAGGGCGCCAAGTACGGCGACGACGGCCGCCCCACCTGCGACTGCCTCCACTTTGGTACGACGTCCCTCTCTGCTCTGCCGCTGAATCTCCCCGTCGGGCTAAAATGATTTTCACACCAACTTGTTACTGAATGTCTAATATACTGTACTTTGCTACCTTCTTTTTTTAGACCTCGATGACACGCTCTACCCGGTGGGTTCAGGCATCGGCCTCGACGTCATGAACAACATATTACAAGGTAACATACATAACTAACATAAGCCACACTCTGCTGATTGCTTTTACTGAAAATCTGCACCAGTAACATCAGTTTGCATGAAGATACGTCAGATGCATGCCTGCTCTGTCTATGTATGTATATTATGGTGTTGATGAGTTCTCTTCCTGCTGTCTGACTAATTGGCTTGTCTGATGGTCCAGAATACATGGTCGACAGGCTCGCCAATCGAAATTTCAGTTTCCCTCCTCTCCACCGAAAACGCTCGCCAATCGAATCTGCAGTGTCCGCTCGTATGAGCTCTGAAACCTGTGCTATTTAGATGAATATAGTACTGCTGATAAAGTGAGGGGAATTTCTTGTTTGATCCCGTGTTATTTAGATGAATCTTTTTAGCTTTTCATGTCTGCTGGTGTGCCAAGAATTAGTCTGCGAGCTGCAATCTCGCTCTTCCGTGGCCTGTAAATATAGTTTGGTTTCCTCTCCCACCGTGATTTGACGTGCCGTTGTGTTTTTGCGGGTGTACTCTAATCCAATGAAATGCACTTTGCTTTTCATGTGTTATTAACAAGTACCAGTGCCAAGAACGCTAGTTCTTTAAGAAACTACCCTTGCTGTGTTATGATATTATCAGCCCATGGCGTCATGTTTTTAATTCTGCTTGTGTTGTATTTTGTGCCAATGCTGCTCAAGCAAAATTGAACCAATGGAACAGTTTACATCATGTGCTGTCATGATCTGAGTTATAGGACTTGCATAAGTGTTTGGAACTTTGTTTGTTCTTGTGACTGTGATTAAACATGCATATTTCTAGATAAAAAAATCACGTGTTGGTTTATGAATGCTATAACAAATCACGTATGTGTATGCTAGATAAAAGAAGCAACCAAGCTAGTAGCTTCATGACATTTCAGCTCATATAGTTTTTTTATATAAGAGAGATTCTGCAGTTTAATAGAACACATCGTGAATAATTATGAATTTCCTTTTTTTAGGACTATTTGTTTTGATCCAACGGTCAGGTGTTGCTCACCAGAAACATGCCTGTCTAACCAGATAGGAAGGCATGCCCTGTTTTATTTTTTTCCCCTGCGGTAGATCTGAGATGGGAGAGGTGCCGAAGTCCTGAGTTGCCGTCTGTCCTCTATATGCAACCATGATGCAATCGTCTATTGACAGACAGTCAATTGTGTCATATGCAGTTTATATTCTAACATCTCAATTTGTCACTTGGCAGGTAACGTTCATCCTATTATCCGTGTTGTTTGATGCGGTTTAATGGCGAGTAATATGCAGACTCCTGGTCCGCCTCAGGTAATTTTCACCCCCCCCCCCCTAGATCGTAATACGGTTACTCTCCGCACGAATGTTTCTCTTTGTTGCGTGGTGTCCAAGTTTGGTAACTCCCTTAATTATCTTCCAAGCAGCCCCCCCGCCCTCCTATGATGGGTTCTACCGCACCACAAAATATGTTACAACCAATGCCCATGCAGGTAAATTAGGACGTCTTATATATTTTTGCTTCCTTCTGCAGTCTGCACCTTAATAATAAGCACATGTTAGGTTATTAATAGCTATTATGTCTTCCATTTTCAGTGGCCACCAGTTCCGCCACAACAGCCTCCTCAGTTCATGCAACCAGCGCCACAACAGTATCGGCCTGTTGGTCAGGCCATGCCAGGAGTTAACATGGGCATGCCAGGGCAGATGCAACATTTTCAGCAACCTGGGCCACATATGCCTCATTCTGGTCATGTTCCGCCTGCATCACAAGCTGTTCCTATGCCATACCAGGCAGTTAGACCTATGTCATCAGCTCCTATGCAGCCACAGCAGCAAGCTGTATTCCCTGGTGGACATATGCCCACCATGGGCACCCCTATGCCGCCTCCTTCTTATACTGTATGCCTTGTTTCTCACCGTTTCCCTTTGATGTATATATATGAGTGCTTCTCCATGTCAATAATTAGAATATTTTCATTGTTTATAAGTTTATCAATGCTACATTTCAGTATCAACCAACAATGGTTCCTCCTGGAGCTCAACCCTGGGGTACAGTCCCAGGTCAGGGCGCTCCTCTTGTGTCACCAATGGTGCAGCCTGGGCATCAGTCTCTCTCAGCTTCAGTGCCCCCAGTAATGGCGTCAAAGCTCAATTCCGTTAGCGTAATCAAAGTAGCTTTGTTATCGATCAATGAACAATATCACTGTCATGATTAGAGAGATCAATTAATCAATAATGTACCCAAGGACAACGATGATGTGTACCCACGTGTGGTAAGTTATGAAAACGCTTCAATTAACCAAATGGACCATTGGACCATTGGAGGCAAAGCATCAAGCATTGATTTAGCCATTGACTCAAGTACATGCAACACACATTGTGAGTCCACGTAACGGGTACACCAACAACCTACAAAGACTAATGACATACATGCTAATAGTAGAACCAACAGGGGTAAAAAAAGGAAATGCACACTATCATCGTCGTTTTGTGATTATATCTTATTTCTTATATGAACTGTAAATATGTATATAATATTTTATGATTATATCTTAGTTCTTATATGAACTGTAACTATGTGTATAACTCTTTGTGATTATGTGCACAAGTTGTATGCCGTCTCTTTAAGTTTTTTTATTACTGTTCAGACTCTTCCATCTATTCTTGTTGTACTTTATGTGTGAAGTTGTTCTACTAGAAAGTAGTTCATGCTGTAGTGAGGCGAAATGGAACATATGTGGCATTGACACTTTTTAAGCATGATGTGCTTATCTTGATTTGCTTATGATGTGCTTATCTTGATTTGCACTTTTCTTCATAGGGATTATTTGTGTCTTTTCCGGCAATGATAAATTATTTTAAGTTAACCATCAAATGTACACGAGTTGTTAGTTATAAATGCTTTTCCATATGTTTGGGCGTCTTAAGTTATTTTATCAACACAACTTCAGTTCCTTTTGTGTACACCTTACTTGCCTACTATAAGCTCTCAATTATTTGTTTGTTGTGTTGTTGGTTTAAAACTGATGTAACTCAGTTTCTTGTATGTACCCATGAAGGTTGTCATGGGCTCCACATGCGTCCTATATTGTTGGCCCTTGATGCGGCGCCTCGGCCTCTCATAGAGGACCGGAAGCTTGCGGTAGCAGGAGCAAAAGCATCTCCGAACCCTTCGGCCCTTCCTGATGAGCTGCACCTCATAGTTCATCACTGGAATCCATGCTTTGTTTTTGTCGCTCTCAGGTTGCATATCATGCCAAATTGTCTCTGGCCTGCTCACTCGTTGTTTGTTGTCTCATTTGTCTCTCGCTATGGAAGAAATATAAGAGTGTTTATATAGTACCCTGTTCTAGCATTATTGATGAATTGTATTCGGAGACCAATATGATGAATGGTATTCGGAGACTAATATGATGAATTGTATTCGGAGATTAATCTTCTATTGTATTCGATAGATCTGCTGTTTATATGTTGTGCTCTCTATATTCTGTGCAGTAATATGTTCTGTAACCTGTGCAAATATCAGAAAAAAACCTAATATTCATACTAGTGGCGCACCACTCAACACTTTAGTGGCGCACTACAAAAAGCACACTAGTGGCGCATCGTCAACTAGTTCGCCATTAGTAAGCCAGAGCACATGGGTAAATATGGTCCTGGGAGGCATACTAATGGCGCACTGCCTGGTGCGCCATTAGTATACCAGATACTAATGGCGTGCGCCATTAGTATACCAGATACTAATGGCGCACCATGAGCTATACTAATGGCGCACTGCCTGGTGCGTCATTAGTATACCAGATACTAATGGCGCACCATGAGCTATACTAATGGCGCACTGCAGTGCGCCATTAGTATCTAGTATACCAGATACTAATGGCGCACCTGTGGTGCGCCATTAGTAAAAAATTCTAACGGCGTGATGCTAGTAGCGCACCTGTAGTGCGCCACTAGTAGCCAAAACAGGTGCGCCACTAGCAGGCCTTTTTCTAGTAGTGCTTCTTGCTACCTCTTGAGCTTGCGTGGCACTAGTAGAAAACAGGGCTATCGTTCGGCCCTGGCCAACCCATCAGTCCCGATTCTTCAAGAACCGGGACCAATGGAGGGTATTAGACCCGGTTCGTGAGCCCAGGGGGCCGGCCGGGGCCTCGTGGGCATTGGTCCCGGTTCATGTAGAACCATTTGTCCCGGTTCGTGATGGTCCTCGCTGCTGGCCCACAACCATTGGTCCCGATTCGTGGCTTGAACCGGGACAGACGGGTTGGCTTTAGTCCCGGTTCATGCCACGAACCGGGACAAATAACTTGCCTACATATACCCACCGCCGCGGCAGAGCACTCCACAGTGCTCTGTTTTTGTCAAGCCGGCGAGGGGAGGGCATTTGGGTGCTCTAGTTCACCTCCTATGCACATGAGGTGTTCGATGAAATGCCCGAGCCACACTAGTTAAGCTTTCTCCTCTCGAAACTCGACCTCCGAGCTCCATTTTCAACGAGATTTGTCTAGATTTAGCGGTCCGTCACGCCTTGTCGCCGCCCCGTCTTCACCGCCGTCGATCGCCCGCACGGATCTCGTCGGCCCTCATCATGTCTAATTTTCTTAGTTTTATTATTCCTTGTTATTATATAGTGCTATGCTTTTGGTATCCGCCCCCGTCGGCCATCGTCCTGTCTATGATTCAGATGTGGTATATATTATCTTTTCATAACTATTTGGTTCATTTATTGTTTATGACAATTATGTCGACCAATGTGACATAGATTTTTTTTTATCTAGGAGGTTGTTGAACCGGAAATTCCAACCGACCCTATTGTCGAGAGGTTAAATTTAGTTGAAGAAGAAAACAATTACTTGAAGGAAAAAATAAGAAAAATTGAGGAGGAGATGATGATATTGGAGTTGCATGTTGCGGATGTCGTCGATGATCACAAGATCAAGATGGATGCAATGCGGTTGAAGATTAAAAAGATTAGAAAATATGCCATTCATACCGAGGCTTGGTATCATTATGCAGTTGGATCAGTTGTTACCTTGGTTGTGGTTATGATCGCATTTGTTTTTGCATTGAAATGTTTTACATAATTTCAATGTATGGTTTAATTAGATGCTCTGGAGAGCTATATGTTGTTCAATGAGAACTATGTATGTACTTTGGTTTTAATGCTCTGGAGAACTATGTATGTACTTTGGTTTCAGAGTTCATTTCAAATGCTTTTCAACTTCATGGTCTTACAGCTTTGAATGGTGCATTTTGAACACAGAAAAACAAGGGAGTTCAAATAAGTTAAAAAAATTGAAATCCCTTTGTGTCAGACGAGTTTTCGTATGAAACCCTGATACTTCAAAAGAGATTGTCCGTTTTGTACACGAAGTGCATCCAGTTTTTGTCGTAAGCCTCTCTACTTTCTTGCACATGCTATGTGGGTGAAATGATGATACCATGCCAACTTGGAACCTTTTCAGAGTTCGTTTCAAATGCTTTTCAATTTCATGGTCTTATAGCTCAAAATAATCAGTAAATGCATGAAAAATAACAAATGAAGTCAGAAAGGGTTGTAAATTGATGATGTGGCTTTCAATGGTGCATTTTGAACACAGAAAAACAAGGGGGTTGAAATAAGTTCAAAAAAAATTGAAATCCCTTTGTAACAGACGAGTTTCCATATGAAACCCTCATACTTCGAAGGAGATTGTCTGTTTTGTACACGAAGTGCATCCTGTTTTTTCCGTAAGCCTCTCTACTTTGTTGCACATGCTATGTGGGTGAAATGATGATACCATGCCAACTTGGAACCTTTTCAGAGTTAATTTCAAATGCTTTTCAATTTCATGGTCTTATAGCTCAAAATAATCAGTAAATGCATGAAAAATAACAAATGAAGTCAGAAAGGTTTGTAAATTGATGATGTGGCTTTGAATGGTGCATTTTGAACACAGAAAAACAAGGGGGTTCAAATAAGTTCAACAAAAATGAAATCCCTTTGTAACAGACGAGTTTCCGTATGAAACCCTCATACTTCGAAGGAGATTGTCTGTTTTGTACACGAAGTGCATCCTGTTTTTTCCGTAAGCCTCTCTACTTTCTTGCACATGCTATGTGGGTGAAATGATGATACCATGCCAACTTGGAACCTTTTCAGAGTTAATTTCAAATGCTTTTCAATTTCATGGTCTTATAGCTCAAAATAATCAGTAAATGCATGAAAAATAACAAATGAAGTCAGAAAGGTTTGTAAATTGATGATGTGGCTTTGAATGGTGCATTTTGAACACAGAAAAACAAGGGGGTTCAAATAGGTTCAACAAAAATGAAATCCCTTTGTAACAGACGAGTTTCCGTATGAAACCCTCATACTTCGAAGGAGATTGTCTGTTTTGTACACGAAGTGCATCCAGTTTTTGCCGTAAGCCTCTCTACTTTCTTGCACATGCTATGTGGTTGAAATGATGATACCATGCCAACTTGGAACCTTTTCAGAGTTCATTTCAAATGCTTTTCAATTTCATGGTCTTATAGCTCAAAATAATCAGTAAATGCATGAAAAATAACAAATGAAGTCAGAAAGGTTTGTAAATTGATGATGTGGCTTTGAATGGTGCATTTTGAACACAGAAAAACAAGGGGGTTCAAATAAGTTCAACAAAAATGAAATCCCTTTGTAACATACGAGTTTCCTTATGAAACTGTGATACTTTGAAGAAGATTGTCTGTTTTGTACACGAAGTGCATCCAGTTTTTGCCGCAAGCCTCTCTACTTTCTTGCACATGCTATGTGGTTGAAATGATGATACCATGCCAACTTGGAACCTTTTCAGAGTTCATTTCAAATGCTTTTCAATTTCATGGTCTTATAGCTCAAAATTATCAGTAAATGCATGAAAATAACAAATGAAGTCACAAAGGGTTGTAAATTGATGATGTGGCTTTGAATGGTGCATTTGGAACACAGAAAAACTATGGAGTTCAAATAAGTTCAAAAAAATGAAATCCCTTTGTATCAGACGAGTTCCCGTATGAAACCCTGATACTTCGAAAGAGATTGTCCGTTTTGTACACGAAGTGCATCCAGTTTTTGCCGTAACCCTCTCAACTTTCTCGCACATGCTACGTTGGTGAAATGATGATACCATGCCAACTTGGAACCTTTTCACAGTTCATTTCAAATGCTTTTCAATTTCATGGTCTTATAGCTCATAATAATCAGTAAATGCATGAAAAATAATAGATGAAGTCAGAAAGGGTTGTAAATTGATGATGTGGCTTTGAATGGTGCATTTTGAACACAGAAAAACTATGGAGTTCAAATAAGTTCAAAAAATGAAATCCCTTTGTAACAGACGAGTTTCCGTATGAAACCTTGATACTTTGAAGGAGATTTTCTATGTTGTACACGAAGTGCATCCAGTTTTGCCGTAAGCCGCTCTACTTTCTTGCACATGCTATGTGGGTGAAATGATGATACCATGCCAACTTGGAACATTTTCAGAGTTTATTTTAAATACTTTTCAATTTCATGGTCTTATAGCTTAAAATAATCAGTAAATGCATGAAAAATAACAAATGAAGTCAGAAACAAAATAAAAGAAAATAAATAAGTAATTTGAAACAAAATAATATAAACTTTAATAAAATAGATAAGTAGAAACAAAAAAAACTTTAATAACATAAATAAAATTTTTGAAACTAAAATTATCAAAGTATTTTCTGTTCAAAACATTATAAGAAACTTCTAGTATTATTGAAACTAAAATTATATAAAATTCATGCAACTAAAATTATCAAAGTATTTTCTTTTCAAAATCATTAAAAGCAAAAAAGAATTTTCATAAAGAACTTTTTTTGTTAGAAACTTTAATAGCAAAAAGAATTGTCATAAAATAAAACTAATAAGTAATTATAAAAAAAATAAAATAAAATAAATAAGTATTTTGTTGTATGTAGAAACAAAACAAAATAAATAAAGCAAAAAATAAAACAAAAAAACTGGGAAAAAATAAAAAAATTGCCACCAACTGGGCCACCACGGCCTTAATACGACTAGAAACCCTTCCATGGGCCAGGATTCAGGCCCGCAGTAGGCCCAGAAGGCCCATCAGGCAAAGCGGTAGCAAGTAGGCCCGTAAGCCTGCAGTGGAGAGGAGCTCGAGAGGGGTGCGGCAGTGGGGCTTATGAACCACCGCGCGCCCCTCTCAACTAGCGAGGTGGGACTAAACTTTGGCCGCGACGCGGGCAGCACAGGGGCCTTTGGTCCCGGTTGGTGGCACCAACCGGGACTAAAGGGGGTGCATTGGTACCGGTTCGTGGCACAAACCGGGACCAAAGGCCGCCGTTTCCCGCCCTTTGGGCTGCTGAAAAGTGACCTTTAGTCCCGGTTGGTGCCACCAACCGGGACCAAAGGCCACCGCTTCCCGCCCTTTGGGCTGCTGAAAAGTGACCTTTGGTCCCGGTTGGTGGCACCAACCGGGACCAAAGGCCACCGCTTCCCGCCCTTTGGGCTGCTGAAAAGTGACCTTTGGTCCCGGTTGGTGGCACCAACCGGGACTAAAGGGGGCATTGGTACCAGTTGGTGGCACCAACCGGTACCAATGGCTTTGCTATATAAGCCAGCACTTGTGAAAATTTCGTCAGTTCTTTGATCCCTCCGACGACGCTGCCAGGCTGCCCGAGCTCGCCGTGCCTCTGCCGCGCCCCCGACCACACCGCCGTTGCCCGGCCCGACCACGCCGTCGTCGCCCCTGCCCCCCGACCACGCCGTGCGCCCTCGCCGTGCCTCTACCGCACCCCTACCCGCCCCGTCGACGTCGTTGCCGCCCTTTGCCCCGTCGATCGCCATCGCCGCTGCCCCGACCACGCCGCCGTCGCCGCCCTCTACACCGATGCCGACGACGTGCCTCTGCCCCTGCCCCGACCACGCCGCACCTCTCCTTGGTCAGGCCGGCGCCGCCCACCATGTCCTCTCCTTTGTTTTTTAGATTATATGATGTTTTTTTTCCAGATTATGTGTATATGTGTGAGCATATGTATGTGTGTATATCTAATTATATGTCCTTTTTTTAGATTTTTTATTCATATAAATGATGATTTGTTTTTTTGCATTTTTATAAAAATCTATATATGTATGTATGTTGTCTGTGCATATAAAAGTTAGATTTTTAGTATATTTGGGTACATTTTAGGTTAGTTTTATCTATATATGTTCTCTGATTTAGTACATTTTAGGTTAGTTTCATTTTTAGAAAAGTTTTATATATTTAGGAAAAGAAGGAAGAGAAGGAAGAAAGAAGAAGAAGAAAAAGTTTTATATATGCAAAAGTTACATTTTTAGAAAAGTATTATATATAGCTAGGAAGATAACGAAGAAGAAGAAAAAGAATGAGAGGAGAAAAAGGAAAATAAGAAGAGGAAAAAAGGAGAAGAAGAGGAGAGGAAGTAGAGGAGAAATAAATAAGAAGAGGAAAAAAGAAGAAAAAGAAGAGGAGAAGACGAAAGGAATAGAGGAGAAAGAAGAAAAAAAAAATCAAATTTGATTTTTTTTTTCTTCTTTCTCCTCTATTCCTTTCTTCTTCTCCTTTTTTTTCTTATTTTTTTTCTTCGATTGCTTCTCTTCTATTCATTTCTTATTCTCCTCTTTTTATTTCTTTTTTGTCTTCTTATTTTTATCGGGTATGTCGTTGTCGATATACCCCCTCTCGATCGAATTTCAACACGAGGGGGGGGTACCGATATACCCCCTCACAGATAACATTATTTTCCCATGTATATGTATGTCGCGTCGTTGTCGATATAACCCCCTCCCGGATAACTTCGACATGAGGGGCGGTCGATATATATACCCACTCTCCACCGTGATAACTTATACCACGGGAGCACCCCCCTCGGCCCTCTCGCTCGACCAAAACTCTCGAGGACACCCAAACCCTAGAGAAAAAACGATGTTGGTCTCCTACCCCCTCCCGCCGCGCCCCTACCCGACAAAATCTCTCGAGGCCACCCAAATTTAACAAGTTAAAAGAGCGTTGTCGTCGAGGCCACCCCAAACCCTTGAAGCGTTGTGTCGAGGCCACCCCAAACCCTTGAAGCGTTGTCTAGGCCACCCCAAACCCTAGAGAAGCAGCGTCGAGGCCACTAACATGATTCCTTATTGTGATTAGCTAGCTAGTTCTACGTTTGCCACTAATATATATCCATCTGTACCATGTTTGAATAATAATTGACATGTTGTAAATATTTGTAGAAACTATGGATCACTCCCGAGATGAAGCAACAGAAGCGATGTTGGGGGAGATAATCGCACAAGGAAGTGATGTCGTTGCGTCGTTTCTCTACGACACCGATGGTCAGGAAGGACCGGGTGAAGAAGAGGGCTATGTTCATGATGGCTCCGGTGTCCCATTAATGCCGGTACAAGAAGAGGGCTATGTTCATGATGGCTCCGGTGACCCAATGGAGGTACAAGAAGGAGACCGTGATGACGGCTCCGGTGACCGAACCGAGTCCGGCCAGGTATATATATATATTAGTTAAGCCCATGCTGACTAGTTAATTGATGCATTCATTGTTTTCATATGTACACATATTAATTAACTCTCGTCTTTATTCTTTTTTCTCTAGCCCTCCGGATCGAGCTCAACTTCGGTAAAGAAACGAGGCCCGAAGAAAAAGTTGCGCTCGGATGAAAGGTTTGAGATCACAGCAATCACGTGCGATGGCAAGCCGATTGAACCCATTCAGACAAGGGATGCATTTCGTGCTCAGTGCGGGGTTCTTGTTAGGGACAAGATCCCGATCAGTATCCAGCAATGGTTAAAGCCAAAGAAGGAAGACCGTGAGGTGCCGACGTCTTATGTCTCCAATATGCAGAAAGAAGATCTTTGGACAACGCTTAAGGCAAATTTCACCCTACCGCTAGAGGAGGACCCAGAGAAGCCAGTTAAAGAGGAATTGATCAAGTCTCATGCTCTTAAGAAGATGGCAGAACTATTCAGGAGGTGGAAGAATGAGCTGAAAACGTTTGTCGACAAAGAAGAGACACCAGAATTCACCAGCCGGTTTGAGAAGATCAGAGATCAATGGCCCGCATTTGTGGCCCACAAGACATCGGAAAAGAGTAAGAAGATCTCAGCGACAAACAAGAAAAATGCTGCGAAGAAGAAGCATCACCATCGCACGGGGTCAGGTGGTTACCTCAATGCCTGACCTTTGTGGGACAAGGCTGAGAATGACCTGATTGCTAAAGGGGTCGAACTAGAGACATTGAGATGGCCAGACCGTTGTCGGACTTGGTTCTTCGGGGTTGGCGGAACCTTGGACCCTGTATCAGGGAAGTGCGTTTGGACGGAAGAGCAAGTGCGAATACCCGTCAGGAAGCTTCGTCACTATATCGCCGTAGCACAGGAAGGGACGTTCGTTCCAGACAGAGAGAAGGACGAGCTCACAATGGCCCTCGGGAATCCTGAGCACCCTGGACGGACACGAGGCACGCCAGGCTTCCTTCCGTGGAAAGCTGGGTTTCCGGACGCACGAGGTTACAAAACCCAGGAGAGGAGGAAGAAAGTGGAGCATAGCCAACTGTAGGCACTGCACGAAAGGGTACAAGGGCTAGAGGAACGAGAAGCAGATCGCAGCAGACGACCTGTCGAAGCTTCCCCTGAAGCTACCCTGCCATCTCAGCAGAGAAGCAGTGTGGCTTCCACCGAGCAGACTCAGTAGCTGGAGCCTGTCTTCACGGGCTACCCCGTGGATGCTATCACAGAGTCTCAACATTGCCACCTTATGATGCGATGGATGACATTGAAAGTCAAGGCAGCTGTTGTCTCTGTTATACCTAATGAACCTGGCTCAACGTACCACGGCCAGCCGATTCCAGAAGGATATGCTAGGGTGATGGTGGATCAAATAACAGACGGATTTGAGGACCTTGAGCTTGACCACCCTACGGGTGAAGGGGAGATTCGGCTGGGTTCTTCTGTGAAGACTCCATGCCTATGGCGGAAGGAGCTCATCAACCTTCCGAACTGTACGCCTCCGCCTCCTCCTCCTCCTCCGGCGAGTCAGGGCACTCCGCCTCCTCCTCCGCCTCCTCCGACAAGTGATCAGGGCACTCAGCCTCCTTCTCCGGTGCGTGGCGGCACTCCGCCTCCTTCTCCACCTGCACCGGTGCACCCGAGCAGCCAGCTGCGTCCTCCTTCTCCGCCTCGTCAACAAGGGCGGAAGAGACCCACCGTCGCTCCGGCTCCTCCGGCGCGTCGTCCTTCTCCTCCGCCTCGTAAGAAAGGAAAGACAGCCGCAGCCGCTCCGTCTGCTCCGGCGTCTAGCAGTACAGCCAGAGGCAGGCAATACAGATACGGTCTTTCTCTGAAGACTCCACAGAAGTTACCATACGAGAGGAGCCAGGAGGAAATCACGAAAATCATGGAAGCCGAAGTGAAGAACTTCTTTGAAGGGGTGAAAGCAAAAAAAACATCCACCTCCGGAGGAGAAGATAGATCCGGTAAAAGCAAAGTGTACTCTGGCTGCCCTGAAGAAACCACCAAAGTCTCCGGCGAAAGGGGACTATGAGCGCATTATTAGAAAGTCATTTATCGGAGCAGAGCGGTCGGGAAGTACTATCAGTGATCAAAGGTTAGCAAAACTACGAGCTGGGAGAAAAGTTGCCCAGCTCGGCGAACAAGCGAACCAATCGTTCCCCCCGCTCCAGGTGTCTAGCATCGTCGCGAATCATCCGGGAGGGATTGTGCCCGGTTATAACGATCTTGGAGATTACCTGCCCGACGATACACATTTTGATTTCTTGGAGGTGGACGAACACAGATACGTGTACGGGAAGCCTCTCGTCAAAGATGAAAAATCTGTAACAACGATGATGCGAAGATTCCATGATTGGTATATGAAAACCTGCAGAGAGTCTGAGGGGAGGAATATTTTGACGCTCAGAGTTAAAGAGGAGCATGACCTCGTTGGAATTGATCTGTTGAATGTTCCATTTGAGGAGTTCTTCGAGTTTTTCAATCTAAAGGCCCTTGATAAGTCAATGATCACTTGCTACTGCTTGTAAGTAGTACTACTTCTGTCATTAAGTCTCTATATATAGGTCAGCTCTTTCATTGCATGTATCTTTAATTATTCTCACTATATTATGCAGATTGAAGATCGCCGAATTGAAGAAAAGACAAATCGGTGATATTGGGTTCATTAACACAAATCTCATAGATGCATATATGGTTAAATTTCAGGCCAAAGATACCGAGGCCAAGCTGCTACAATCGTTTATATTAAATCAAAACAAAGCTATAATACTCTTCCCTTACAACTTCGAGTGAGTGTTACTTTCTTGTGCATATTCGGTTTCCCTTATTAGTCGAGGTTATAGTAATGTAATTGATGAGTTATGCATGCGTGCGCAGGTTCCACTATATTCTCCCAGAGATTACGCTTGAGCAGGGACTAGTAACCGTCTTAGACTCGAGACGAAAAGATCCCAAGAAGTACGCGGACATGACTGAAATTCTGGAGAAGTAAGTTAAATCTATCATTATCGCAGCATATCGGCAACTTCAATTTGTTCATTTCCTGATATCAAGTAATTGTTTTCTTTGTCTGGCAGGGTTTGGAGTAAATTCACCTCAAAAACTCCGGGGCTGCCAAAGAAGCTGCAGTTTAGACACCCGAAAGTAAGTACTATAGTAGCATATATGTTCCACGCATCTCCTAGTGATTCAAGCGCTAGTTTCATCAATACCATTTAGCATGCTTGCTAATTATCAGTTTGATTGACCTCTATTTATTGTAAAGTGGTTGTGGCAGGAAGAAGGGACTAATTACTGTGGATACTACATTTGCGAGTCCATCCGCCACACGACCTGTGAGCGGGGCTACTCCGAGAAACAATATGAAGTGCGTAAATAATTATATTCAAAATTTTATTTTATTACCATCATTTGTGTTCAGTTTCATTTATTCATATATATGTATTGACCCCCTTCTTCAGATTAGATATTTCGGATGCGAGATGAACTCCTAGCACCAAATCGTATGCAAGGAATTCAAGAGGAATTGGCGGCATTCTTTCTTGACCACGTGATCGCTAAAGACGGAGAATACTAGGTGGACCCTGCAAGGTTGAATTTTAATTAGGAGATTATATTGTAAAAGATACTTATATTGTATATATGTAGCCAGTAGCGTCGGATAGATATACGAGAACTTGTTGTTCGACCAATCTCTCAGAGAAGGAGAGGTGGTCGATATCACTTCTCTTTGTATGCATCTGTTTATAACGATCTTCTGTTTCCTTCATTAGCTTAACTAGCTAGCGTGTCTAGTCCTCTCTATACGTATAGTACGTAGCGTCGACCAAGCACGGAGATAAGAAAGGACACTTCTTTCTATTAATTAGCATTCTAACACAATATATGAAACATCTAAATAAACCCCCCAAAACCCCCCAAACCCTTCCCCCCCTTTCGAAAACAAAAACAAAACCCCCAGCACCTGAGATGCTGACGTGTCGGGACCCCGATCCTAAGCCATAGGAATCCAGCCTGTAACACATTGCATCCCTTTGCGGTCTCACACACGGTTAACCCCACGGCTACAGCCTTACCTTAGCCGGGACTGTTTGCGCCTTTTGACTCACATATGCAATTGTGTCGCTAGCAATCCATTGACAAAGAACCCGGATCAACATGTCTAGTCATAAACCAAAGTGGCAGTTCCACACAGGGACATGCATACATGACCCAGCAAAGCAGGTGTCGGTCACCAGCGTATGTAGACGAGTCATAGCAAGCTACAAGGACTCCATTACATCGCGTGACATTTCCCCAGAGGGGACAGACACAACAGCTAAGAAGTACACACGCCGGTCAACCAATGTGTCCGGAGCAGTAGCGAGCTACCATGGCTCGTTGGATCACAAAAGGGCATTTCCCTGTAAGGAGTGCTACTAAAATTTACGGCTAGGTAATCGAACCCCATACATATCAAGTATGGCACACGTATGCATGGCATACCGATATGTATAGATACATCGATGGCATCACAACATAACCATAAACATACAAGCTTTATTTAAGAGGCTCGGAAGAGCCACACACATAATATTACACAGTAAAGGTCTCACGACCCATCATAGCAGTCATTCAGTTACAAGCCAGCGGAAGTGTTTAAAACTGTCTGAGTACAGACAGGTGAAACTAGAAGGCACAAGGCCTGACTATACTATAGACCCAACCTAGGGCCAGATCGTAGCTGGGACACCAACTACTCGTCTTCGTCGATGTCTAGGAAGAACCCTCCGTTAGGGTCATTAACAACCTCTGCAACAATCATTAAGCAAACATGAGTACGGAGGTACTCAGCAAGACTTTAGGATAACTATCTACTTATGCAATGTATCAATAAGGAATTGTGGGGTTTCATGCACAAAGCCAGCATTTGTCTCGTGGCTAGACAACTTGCATTTTTAAATAATTTTGACAACTTGATTTCTCGCACACGAGTCCACTAACACCACAACAATACTCCATCGTGGAATCATTCCGTCTCCATACAGAAATGCTGTCCACGACACTCACGCTTATCCTGACAATTTTATGAGTAGCCATTGAAGTTATCTATGAACAACATATGTCTCCAAGTAGTCCAAATCCGCGGACGCGGCTATTCGAATAGATCATAACCCTGCAAGGGTGTACTTCGTCACACACACTCGCGCCACTTATCGCCATGTGCACGTCATGCACCTAGGCAACCTTCAAGTGGAAGCCCAGTGAGGGAGTCGTCCACGACCGTTAACCACATTAGTACCTAGTGCAGGTCTATCGCCTATCTGAGGGTAACCCGCACGGAAGTCCGGCCGAGGTTTCCGCCACGGCCCCAAACAATGTGCGCAGGGTTCCCAAGCCCACCATCCGGGTGTTAGTTGGTACACCGTGCCAGTGCCTACCGCATCACAGCCCACCTCTCAGGTCAGCACCATGCACGTCCTCCAGCATGACTATAAATACCAGAAACTACTTGCAACTCCTGGACCGAGTACTAAGAAATTAATAAGTCGAGCGGGGTCATATTTCAAGGCCCAGCATGTGGTAGTATCTCGTCTTGGATTACATACACAGAACTCAGTTCCTAAGGACGGTTTCAATGAAACAACCCGCCATGTACTCCTACACAACCTTTCACCGATACCTTTACCAAATCAGGTTTAACACACAACCTTTGCTTACCGAACACATTCTCACAATTCTGTTCATCTCCCAGATGACAGACCATACACAACTCTAAGCATAGCATGCATAGCAGGATAAGGCACATCATGGCTCAAGCAACTACCAGGTATGCTAGGTTGCAAGGTTCAGCTATTTACTGTGACAAGGATAGGTCATGCAAAGGAAGTGGGTTCAACTAACATGGCAAAAGCATTTGAAGCATTTGATCCTAATGCAATAAGTAAGTGCAGGAGCGAGAACATGGGATTTATCGGGATGATCAAAATGGTTGCTTGCCTTGTTGCTCAGAGGAGGGACAATATCCGTCAGACGGATATTCGGTGGAATCCGGGGGAGTGGAACCTACCGAAAAGAGTGCCAACAATCAATAACAAGCATATGCAACAAGATGATGCATGAGCATGGCATGAGGATGCAGAGTGGTATACTATTATAGCTAACAACTATTACGTTTGAAGTTGATTTGAATCAAATTCAAATATCACTTCAAACAAAGTATTCTCGAATACCATTTTAATTGATTCGACCTGATGCTCAGATCAACTTGCTTTTAACATGCATGGAATGACATGTTAGGTTGCTGGTTTGTGATTTGGACAGTGTTTGATCATATCATTTGTAGTGAAATTTAAATATTTTCCAAATTCCATCTCCAAAGTATTTATAAGAATTAACTTATTCCTTAATCTACATGTTTGGGTTCAGCAACATTTTCAAACATGTTTGAAAATGACATATTCATATTCCTTGAATTTTTCTGATACTTTTTCATATATAAATTATTTTCATTGGACTTACAGATTATTTTCTATGATTTTTAGAAGTTTTAGGCATTTTGTGGAATTATTTAAAATCCATAAATGCATTTACTGCATCAGCCATACGTCAGCATGACCTCAACACGTCAAAGGCGCCAGCCCAGGTCACACCTGGCGGCTGGGCCCCACATGTAAGTGACTCTGGGTTACTGATTTTGTTTCAGATTTAAAACTTACTAATTAAACGCGTGGGGCCTCATGCCAGTGCCTCATTAGGCTAGTTAGACACGGAGGTTAGCGCTAATGACGGCCACGTCATCCTTCCGGAGAGCTGCCGGCGACGACCACATCCGACGGCAGCATCTCGCCGGAATCGGCAAACGGCGATGGTTGGACGCGTGGAGACCACCAGGAGGTAGCCCGCGTTGGGCCGCATCCATTCCCGTGGGTTTGAGGGCGAGGGGGTCGTCGGAGACGACAGGAGCAGCGACGGAGCGGCGGCCCGTGCTCGGCAAGATGGGGTCGAGGCCAGGGAAACGGGGGTGGGGGGGGAAGAATTGGGGGTGGCTACGGGTTCCCGTGAGCTCCCTGAGCACGCTAATGTGCTCAGCAGCGACACTCGGGGGGGGGGGGGGGAGCTAGCCACGGGGGCGCCATGGCCGACGGCAGGAGCTCGGGCTCCATGGCGGGAGGAGCCTAGAGGAAGGGGGGCTCGACGGAAAGAGGGGGGAAAAGAAGAAGAGCTCACGGCGGATCCAGGGAGCTAGGCGGCTGGCTCAAGGACGACCTGTGGCCGGCGGATCGACGTCGACTTCCGGCGGTCTTAGGTGGTCTTGGCATGGGGAGACAGACGTGAGAGAAAGATCCGGGGAAGGAATGAGGAGGAGAGGATTGGGACGGCTCTCCCGAGCCTATCCTAGCCACTAGGTCGGCGGGGAGGCCAGGGAGGCAGGAGGCGTGGCGCCCCTGGCCATGCGTCGTGGCGAGCTTCTCCTCTGCCTTCTGGCAGGAGGAAGAAGACGCCTGAGCCCCTGGTGGGCTGGGCCAGGCGATAGATAGATGTATGCTATTCTTTTCTCTTATTTCTTTTCTGTTTTGTTTCTGTTTTGCTAACTATTTGAATTGCTATTTATTTCAGCTCCAAAATAGTTTGTAAAAAGTATTTTGAACACACCAGAATATTTGTTGGAATATATCCAACCATTTTTGGAGTTTTCAACATTTTTGAAAACTTAAAGTTTTTGAATTCAAATTTTAAACTTGAAACCAGTAGCTTTTTGCATTTATTTAAAATGCCAAAAGTATTAAAGAAATGGTTTCCTTCATTGCTTATTTGTTTCCAAGAATTATTAAAAAAGTTGAACTTTTCTTGAGGCCATTTTGGGTTCATTGATTTGAATAGATTTATAATTCCTTTGAAATAAGAAGTGGCTAGGGTTTTGGAGTTTTCCTTCACCACTTACTTTGATATTGTTGCCATTTTCTTGGATCCAATGCAAAGAAAATATGAGCACAATGCTAAACCTTGGTTAGGGTTCCAGGGATGTGACAACTCACCCGCACTCAAAAGAATCTCGTCCCGAGATTTAGAAGTCGTCGGGAATAACGCAGGATACTCAAGTCGGAGACGATCCTCTCTTTCCCAAGTTGCCTCCTTCTCAGAATGATTTGACCATTGAACTTTAAGAAACTTGAGGTTTCGACGTCGAGTGGTACGCTCAGCTTGATCAAGAATACGCACGGGGTATTCTCGGTACGAAAGGTTATCTTGGAGATCAAGCGTCTCGTGGTCCACTTCACGGATAGGATCCAAAAAGCAACGCCTGAGTTGCGAGACGTGGAAGACATCATGAACCTTGGAAAGATGCGGAGGAAGTTCCAACTGGTAGGCAACTTCTCCTCATTTGGCAAGAATGCGAAAAGGACCAATGTAACGAGGAGCCAACTTGCCCTTGATAACGAATCGATGGGTACCCTTCAAAGGTGTAACCGAAGGTAAGCCTTCTCGTCAACTTCAAAGGTCACAACCTTATGATGACGATCATATTGGCTCTTTTGACGAGACTGGTCTGTTTTCAACTTTTCACGAATAATGCGAACCTGCTCTTCTGCATCCTGGATCATATCTGGGCCAAAGAGTTGCCTCTCTCCGGTTTCTGACCAATTAAGAGGTGTTCGACATCTTCGTCCATAGAGAACTTCAAAAGGAGCTTTGCCCAAGCTTGATTGATAACTATTGTTATAAGCGAATTCAGAGAATGGAAGGCACTTCTCCCAATTCATACCGAACGATATAACACAAGCTCGGAGCATATCTTCTAGGATTTGATTCACTCCTTCTACTTGACCACTTGATTGAGGATGGAAAGCAGTGCTAAAAGATAAGTGAGTCCCCATGGCATTCTGAAAACTTTCCCAGAAGCGAGAAGTAAACATACTCCCACGGTCCGAGTTAATCTCCAGGGGAACACCATGAAGAGACACTATTCGAGAGATATATAACTCCGCTAGCTGGCTAGCTGTTATACTCTCACGAACGGGAAGAAAATGAGCTACTTTGGAGAGACGGTCAATGACCACAAAGATAGCATTATTTCCTTTCTTGGTCTTGGGAAATCCGGTAATGAAATCCATACTAACTTTATCCCATTTCCATTCAGGAATAGCTAAAGGTTGAAGGGTGCCAGCAGGCCTTTGATGTTCTGCCTTAACTCGACGACAAACGTCGCAGTTAGCAACGAACTCAGCAATTTCTCTCTTCATCCTAGTCCACCAGAACCTCTGGCGTAGGTCCTGATACATCTTAGTACTACCGGGATGAATGGTGAGAGGAGAATCATGGGCCTCCTTAAGAATTAACTGCCTTAGATGTAGGTTCTTAGGAACCACTAGACGATTCTGGAAGAACACAACACCTTGATCATTCATGGAAAATTCTTTAGCGTTTCTGCTAAAAATATTCTCCTTGATCCGTGATATACCCTTGTCACGCTTCTGGCCAGCTATAATTTGATCCTTAAGGGTAGGCTTCGCCACCAGCGTAGAAAGGAATCCTTGAGGAACAATATGAAGATTCAACTTCCGAAAGTCCTCATAGATATGTGGTTGACCTTGTTGTAGCATCAAATTGTTACAATAAGATTTACGACTTAGTGCATCGGCCATAACATTGGCCTTCCCCGGGGTGTAAGTTATCCCTAAGTCGTAATCCGAGATCAACTCAACCCACCGTCTTTGCCTGAGATTCAAATCCGGCTGGGTGAAGATATATTTCAGACTTTGGTGATCAGTGAATATTTCGCAACGATTACCCAGAAGGTAATGTCGCCAGGTTTTTAGTGCACGGACCACAGCTGCAAGCTCAAGGTCATGTGTGGGATAATTATCCTCATGTGGACGCAACTGTCGAGATGCGTATGCGATCACATGACGATCTTGCATGAGAATGCAACCTAATCCTTGTTGCGAGGCGTCGCAATAGATAACAAAGTCCTTAGAAAAATCTGGTGGTAGCAACACAGGTGCGGAAGTCAGGCTTCTTTTCAGTTCCTGAAAACTATGCTCACACTGTGGTGTCCACTCGAACTTTTTATCCTTCTTGAGGAGTTCAGTTAGAGGCTTTGCAACCTTGGAGAAATTCTCGACAAAGCGGCGACAATAGCTCGCTAGACCAAGAAAACTCCTAACTTGCTTAACCGATTCAGGTTGAGTCCAATCCAGGACAGCTTGAACTCTCTCGGGATTGACAGCAATACCCTTACCAGAGATTACGTGACCTAGCTAGGTCTCATCTGGTAACCAAAATTCACATTTCGAAAACTTGGCATAAAGGCGATGCTCTCGAAGTTTCATCAATACTAGCCTTAGATGCTCGACATGTTCTTGTTCGTTCTTCGAGTAGATGAGAATATCATCGAGGTATACCACGAAGAATTTATCCAAATACTCCATGAAGATTGAATTCATCAGGCGAGAGAAGGTGGCTGGGGCATTGGTTAAACCGAAGGACATGACGGTGTACTCGTATTGGCCATAACGAGTAACAAAGGCCGTTTTTGGAATGTCCCCGTTCTTGATCTTGATTTGATGGTATCCCAACCTCAAATCCATTTTGGAGAAGACTGAGGATCCAACGAGCTGATCGTACAGACCGTTGATCCTGGGAGCGGATACTTGTTCTTTATGGTGACCAGATTAACTGGTCGGTAATCTACAACCATCCGATCCGTTCCGTCTTTCTTCTTGATGAATAGGACGGGGCAAGCCCAAGGAGAAGAGCTAGTACGAATGAAACCTTTATTCAAGGCCTCATCTAGTTGCTTCTTAAGTTCGGCTAGCTCCGGGGGTGCCATCTTATATGGTCTTCTGGCTATTGGAACAGTTCCCGGAACAAGACCTATCACGAACTCTACATCTGTGTCAGGTGGAATTCCTGGCAGTTCCTCTGGAAAAACATCCGGAAAGTCACGGACTACCGGAATGTCTTCAAGTTCCGGAAGAGGGTTGGCATTTAGGGAATAGAGTTGGCATTTGGCAACCCGAGTAGAGACATTGACTATCTCACCCGAGGGACGGGTAAGCTGAACATTTCTAGAAAGAGTATCAATCTTGGCATAGTGAGCTGACATCCAGTCCATACCCAAGATGATATTGATATCCGAAGATTTCAAGGCTATTAATGAGGCTAGAAAAACTAGCCTGTCTACTAGAATTTCATTGCCATAGATTATCCTAGAGGTTTGCCATTTACTACCAGGAGTTTGGACAACCAATGGAATCGGCATATCACAAAAAGACATGTTATGCAATTGTGCATAACTTTCTGAAATGAAGGAATGAGAAGACCCAGTGTCAAAGAAAACAGACGCTGGGTGATGATTAACAAGAAGCGTACCCAATATGACATCGGGATCCTCTGCAGCTTCTCCTGCTGAGACATAGTTCACACGGCCACGTGCAGAAGTTGGCTTCACATAGTAAGCTTTGCCCGACTTGCCTTGCCCGACGGACTTTCCGGGTTGCTTGGCACCCACATTTTGAGGACACTCACGGGAATAGTGCTCTGGTTCTCCACACTTGTAGCATATCACTTGGTTGGCACGTGGTGCAGCATTGCTAGCTATACCACCATAAGTTTTTGCTGGAGGGTTGGTCTGATTCGTCTGAGGCGCCACGTAGGATGGCCTCGGAGTGTATCTTGGCGACAGAGAACTGTTCGGAACCCACAACCTGCGTTTTGGAAACGCGGAACCAGATGACGAGCCAAAGTCACGGGAGTGCTTCCTTGTGGCTTCAAAGTCGGTATGACCAGTCTCAGCACTGATCGCCTTGTTGACCAGGGCTTGGAAACTTGCACACTCGTGGAGGCGCAGATCACGACGAAGCTTAGGGCTCAGACCCTTACGGAATCTTGCTTGCTTCTTGGCGTCAGTAGACACCTCTTCTGTTGCATAGCGGGCGAGGTTACCGAACTCGCGGCTATAGGCATCCACGGTCAACTTGCCCTGGGTGAAAGCACATAACTCCTCTCTCTTTCTGTCCATCAGGCCCTCAGGAATATGGTGCAGACGAAAGGCTGCACTGAAGTCTGCCCATGTGGCTGCTGGTTCAGCGGGACGCATAGCTTCAAAGTTCTCCCACCACAGATTGGCGAGTCCTTCCAGGAAATACGCCGCAAAGGTCACCTTGTCGGCCTCAGAAACATTCGCAGAGCGGATCTTGCGTGAGATGCTGCACAGCCAGTCATCAGCGTCGAGGGGATCGATCGAGTGATGAAACTTTGGAGGATTCAGCTTCACAAAGTTGTTGAGGGACACTGCAGCATTCCTAGGTTGACGAGCCGTATTCTGCTCAATACGCTCTAACAGTCGGTTGGTCTCCCTTTTGTTTCTCTCTGCCTCAAGCATAACTTCCGCTAGAGAGGGCGGGTGAGGCAGGTCTTCCTGCGACGCTTGACTACCCTCGCCTTGCTCATGAGCAGGGGCATGGTTCAACCTGGTGAACACCATCCTGACAAACAAACTCACAGCTTAGACCAATATCATATCAATACTAGCTATGGATTAAGAATGTACTGAACACACGGAATGCAGAAATGAATATCCGAACAACATGGTAACAAGCAACTGCTATATATACACCATGGTTCATACACACCCTTACATAGTTCAGTACAACCTTAACCGAAGAGCAAACTACTGAAATTATGAAACTACTCATCGGAGGATTACCAGCATCCTATACATTATTTATCTAGGCCTCCGGAATTCATTTCACATCAGAGGCATACTTCACAAGTCACGCAGGACTGTGAACGTACGGCTACTACCATACTATCCTTCCGCTCACAGCTCAGGCATCCGCATAGAACATCTCATAGAGATTACCTCCATGGCCTGGAAGCTCAACCTGCGGATCAGGAAACACTCTGGCCTGAGATCCCTGGGATCCATAAGGACACGGATGTGGCCTTGGTCCCCTGACTGGTGGTAATAGGGGTCCCCGAAGAGGGGTGACTCCTCCTATAGCTGGCCAGTCAACGTGGACCGGAAGATGGGTCCTAACAGGGTTCAGCATCTCCATATCTCCGTACCCTGTCTGGACTATCGGTGCGAGCTGCGTCAAAGCCGTCCACAGACGGGCACGGGTAGCATAAAGCTCCATGCGGAGAGCACGAGCATCCCTGTATCTGTTCTCTAGCATCTCAGCAGTGGACTGCAGTAGTGGATCCTCCATAGAAGAATCAAAATAGACTCCGCTGAGGTTTCCCTCTTCACCAGGCTGAGAGGCAGGAACATAGCAGAACTCTGAATTCTACAGCAGTGCATGTCTCGCCCTCATAATGGTCAGCATTGAATAGGTAGCATCTTGTACTGCCATGTCAACAGTGACTCCCAACCCATAGGACCAATGGATTGGCTCCTCAGCTCCAGGGTAGTCTGGAAATACCCTAACAGTGCAGATATACTGGCTCTGGTTGAAGTCTCCGTACTGTTCCTCCACTGTGTACTCGGGGTACCAGCGATAACCGCACACCGACATCATCCTGACCAGCATGGCCGTATGACCCGGCACATCAATGCACCTGGTCAGCCGTACCACCTGACTAGAAGGACGTCCAGGCATCTGAAAATAGAGAGTAATGCAAAAGAATTAGAGCTCTGAAGGCAAAATTGGGCAGCATAACGGCTGTAAATGCTCAAAAACAAATTTTGAGACAACCCAAAATGGAATACCGTAACCACTCAACTATCAAGTTCAATTCTCTGATCATCAAACTTACTTCCTTTTTCATAGGAATAAAGGAAACCCAATATAACTCTCGACCCGTAGTCTTATAATCTATCGATCAGAAACACGAGCCTAGAAGAAGATGAGTAACCTAGTCCTTAATTCCCGCAGAAAAGACGAGGATGACCAGAATAGAATAACTTGAGAAGAGAACAAGAGTCTTACGTTCCCTTCCACAAACAATTCCCTTATATATAACTAAAGCAATTCTAGACTCAACTTCGACCAGTTTGGCTTAGTAATCCTACAGTCAGTCAGGCTCTGATACCAACGCTGTCGGGACCCCGATCCTAAGCCATAGGAATCCAACCTGTAACACATTGCATCCCTTTGCGGTCTCACACACGGTTAACCCCACGGCTGCAGCCTTACCTTAGCCGGGACCGTTTGCGCCTTTTGACTCACGTATGCAATTGTGTCGCTAGCAATCCATTGACAAAGAACCCGGATCGACATGTCTAGTCATAAACCAAAGTGGCAGTTCCACACAGGGACATGCATACATGACCCAGCAAAGCAGGTGTCGGTCACCAGCGTATGTAGACGAGTCCTAGCATGCTACAAGGACTCCATTACATCGCGTGACATTTCCCCAGAGGGGACAGACACAACAGCTAAGAAGGACACACGCCGGTCAACCAATGTGTCCGGAGCAGTAACGAGCTACCATGGCTCGTTGGATCACAAAGGGGCATTTCCCTGTAAGGAGTGCTACTAAAATTTACGGCTAGGTAATCGAACCCCATACATATCAAGTACGGCACACGTACGCATGGCATAACGATATGTATAGATACATCGATGGCATCACAACATAACCATAAACATACAAGCTTTATTTAAGAGGCTCGGAAGAGCTACACACATAATATTACACAGTAAAGGTCTCACGACCCATCATAGCAGTCATTCAGTTACAAGCCAGCGGAAGTGTTTAAAACTGTCTGAGTACAAACAGGTGAAACTAGAAGGCACAAGGCCTGACTATACTACAGACCCAACCTAGGGCCAGATCGTAGCTGGGACACCAGCTACTCGTCTTCGTCGATGTCTAGGAAGAACCCTCCGTTAGGGTCATTAACAACCTCTGCAACAATCATTAAGCAAACATGAGTACGGAGGTACTCGGCAAGACTTCAGGATAACTATCTACTCATGCAATGTATCAATAAGGAATTGTGGGGTTTCATGCAGAAAGCCAGCATTTGTCTCATGGTTAGACAACTTGCATTTTTAAATAATTTTGACAACTTGATTTCTCGCACACGAGTCCACTAACAACGCAACAATACTCCATCGTGGAATCATTCCGTCTCCAAACGGAAATGCCGTCCACGACACTCACGCTTATCCTGACAATTTTATGAGTAGCCATTGAAGTTATCTATGAACAACATATGTCTCCAAGTAGTCCATATCCGCGGATGCGGCTATTCGAATAGATCATAACCCTGCAGGGGTGTACTTCGTCACACACGCTCTCGCCACTTATCGCCATGTGCACGTAATGCACCTCGGCAACCTTCAAGAGGAAGCCCAACGAGGGAGTCGGCCACGACCGTTAACCACATTAGTACCTAGTCCAGGTCTATCGCCTATCTGAGGGTAACCCGCACGGAAGTCCGGCCGAGGTTTCCGCCACGGCCCCAAACGATGTGCGCAGGGTTCCCAAGCCCACCATCCGGGTGCCACTTGGTACACCGTGCCAGTGCCTACCGCATCACAGCGCACCTCTCAGGTCAGCACCATGCACGATCTCCAACATGACTATAAACACCAGAAACTACTTGCAACTCCTGGACCGAGTACTAAGCAATTAATAAGTCGAGCGGGGTCATATTTTAAGGCCCAGCATGTGGTAGTATCTCGTCTTGGATTACATACACGGAACTCAGTTCCTAAGGACGGTTCCAATGAAACAACCCGCCATGTACTCCTACACAGCCTTTCACCGGTACCTTTACCAAATCAGGTTTAACACACAACCTTTGCTTACCGAACACATTCTCACAATTCTGTTCATCTCCCAGATGACAGACCATACACAACTCTAAGCATAGCATGCATAGCAGGATAAGGCACATCATGGCTCAAGCAACTACCAGGTATGCTAGGTTGCAAGGTCCAGCTATTTACCGTGACAAGGATAGGTCATGCAAAGGAAGTGGGTTCAACTAACGTGGCAAAAGCATTTGAAGCATTTGATCCTAATGCAATAAGTAAGTGCAGGAGCGAGAACATGGGATTTATCAAGATGATCAAAATGGTTGCTTGCCTTGTTGCTCAGAGGAGGGACAATATCCGTCAGACGTATATTCGGTGGAATCCGGGGGAGTGGAACCTACCGAAAAGAGTGCCAACAATCAATAACAAGCATATGCAACAAGATGATGCATGAGCATGGCATGAGGATGCAGAGTGGTATACTATTATAGCTAACAACTATTAGGTTTGAAGTTGATTTGAATCAAATTCAAATATCACTTCAAACAAAGTATTCTCGAATACCATTTTAATTGATTCGACCTGATGCTCAGATCAACTTGCTTTTAACATGCATGGAATAACATGTTAGGTTGCTGGTTTGTGATTTGGACAGTGTTTGATCATATCATTTGTAGTGAAATTTAAATATTTTCCAAATTCCATCTCCAAAGTATTTATAAGAATTAACTTATTCCTTAATCTACATGTTTGGGTTCACTAACATTTCCAAACATGTTTGAAAATGACATATTCAGATTCATTGAATTTTTCTGATACTTTTTCATATATAAATTATTTTCATTGGACTTACAGATTATTTTCTATGATTTTTAGAAGTTTTAGGCATTTTGTGGAATTATTTAAAATCCAGAAATGCATTTACTGCATCAGCCATACGTCAGCATGACCTCAGCACGTCAAAGGCGCCAGCCCAGGTCAAACCTGGCGGCTGGGCCCCACATGTAAGTGACTCTGGGTTACTGATTTTGTTTCAGATTTTAAACTTACTAATTAAACGCGTGGGGTCTCATGTCAGTGCCTCATTAGGCTAGTTAGACAGGGAGGTTAGCGCTAATGACGGCCACGTCATCCTGCCGGAGAGCTGCCGGCGACGACCACGTCCGACGGCAGCATCTCGCCGGAATCGGCAAACGGCGACGGTTGGACGCGCGGAGACCACCAGGAGGTAGCCCGCGTTGGGCCGCATCCATTCTCGTGTGTTTGAGGGCGAGGGGGTCGCCGGAGACGACAGGAGCAGCGACGGAGCGGCGGCCCATGCTCGGCAAGATGGGGTCGAGGCCAGGGATGCGGGGGGGGGGGGGGGGGGGAAGAATTGGGGGTGGCTACGGGTTCCCGTGAGCTCCCTGAGCACGCTAATGTGCTCAGCAGCGACACTCGGGGGGGGGGGGGGGGGAGCTAGCCACGGGGGCGCCATGGCCGGCGGCAGGAGCTCGGGCTCCATGGCGGGAGGAGCCTAGAGGAAGGGGGGCTCGACGGAAAGAGGGGGAAAAAGAAGAAGAGCTCACGGCAGATCCAGGGAGCTAGGCGGCTGGCTCGAGGACGACCTGTGGCCGGCGGATCAACGTCGACTTCCGGCAGCCTTAGGTGGTCTTGGCATGGGGAGCCAGACGTGAGAGAAAGATCCAGGGAAGGAATGAGGAGGAGAGGATTGGGACGGCTCTCCCGAGCCTATCCTAGCCACCAGGTCGGCGGGGAGGCCAGGCAGGCAGGAGGCGTGGCGCCCCTGGCCATGCGCCGTGGCGAGCTTCTCCTCTGCCTTCTGGCAGGAGGAAGAAGACGCCTGAGCCCCTGGTGGGCTGGGCCAGGCGACAGATAGAGGTATGCTATTCTTTTCTCTTATTTCTTTTCTGTTTTGTTTCTGTTTTGCTAACTATTTGAATTGCTATTTATTTCAGCTCCAAAATAGTTTGTAAAAAGTATTTTGAACACACCAGAATATTTGTTGGAATATATCCAACCATTTTTGGAGTTTTCAACATTTTTGAAAACTTAAAGTTTTTGAATTCAAATTTTAAACTTGAAACCAGTAGCTTTTTGCATTTATTTAAAATGCCAAAAGTATTAAAGAAATGGTTTCCTTCATTGCTTATTTGTTTCCAAGAATTATCAGAAAAGTTGAACTTTTCTTGAGGCCATTTTGGGTTCATTGATTTGAATAAATTTATAATTCCTTTGAAATAAGAAGTGGCTAGGGTTTTGGAGTTTTCTTTCACCACTTACTTTGATCTTGTTGCCATTTTCTTGGATGCAATGCAAAGAAAATATGAGCACAATGCTAAACCTTGGTTAGGGTTCGAGGGATGTGACATGACGCGTGGATGCCTATTGGTCCCGGTTGGTGCCACCAACCGGGACCAAAGGGCCTCCTGCCTGGGCTCGCCGCACCGGCCACGTGGAGGCCCATCTTTCCCGGTTTATGCAAGAACCGGGACTAAAGGTTTAGGGCATTAGTGCCGTCACTTTAGTCCCGGTTCAAAAACCGGGACAAATGGCCCTCACGAACCGGGACAATAGGTCCTTTTTCTACTAGTGTTGGTTTTCCCTTGAAGAGGAAAGGGTGATGCAGCACAGTAGAAGTAAGTATTTCCCTCAGTTTTGAGAACCAAGGTATCAATCCAGTAGGAGAATCAAGCCAAGTGTCGAGAGTACCTGCGCAAACACAAACAAGCTTGCACCCAACGCTATAAAGGGGTTGTCAATCCCTTCAAGATTGATTGCAAAGTGAGATCTGAAGGCGGAAAGTGCAACGAAGTAAAAGTGTAAGGATGAAAATATGGTGTGAAGTAGACCCCGGGGCCATAGTTTTCACTATAGGCTTCTCGCAAAATAGCAAATATTACGGTGGGTGAACAAATTACTGTCGAGCAATTGATAGAACCGCGCAAAGTCATGATGATATCTAAGGCAATGATCATACATATATGCATCACGTCCGAGACAAGTAGACCGATACTTTTTGCATCTACTACTATTACTCCACACATCCACCACTATCCAACATGCATCTAGTGTATTGAGTTCATGACGAACAGAGCAATGCCTTAAGCAAGATGACATGATGTAGAGGGATAAACTCAAACCAATGATGTAAACCCCATCTTTTTACCCTTGATGGCAACAACGCGATGCGTGCCTCGCTACCCTTGCTGTCACTGGGTGAGGTCACCGCACGGTAGGAACCCAAAACCAAGCACTTCTCCCATTGCAAGAATCATAGATCAAGTTGGCCAAACAAAACCCACAACTCGAAGAGAATTACAAGAATATGAAATCATGCATATAATAGATCAGAAGAAACTCAAATAAGATTCATAGATAATATGATCATAAATCCACAATTCATCGGATCTCGACAAACACACCGGAAAAGGAGATTACATCGGATAATCTCCATGAAGATCATGGAGAACTTTGTATTGAAGATCCAAGAGAGAGAAGAAGCCATTTAGCTACTAGCTATGGACCCGAAGGTCTATGGTGAACTACTCACGCATCATCGGAGAGGTCATGGTGTTGATGAAGAAGCCCTCTGTATATGAATCCCCCCTCCGGCAGGGCACCAGAACGTGCACCAGATGGGATCTTGCGGAGACAAAAGCTTGTGGCGGCGGAAAAGTATTTTCGTGGATCTCTCCCATAGTTTTGGATTTTTCGGGAATTTATAGGCGGAAGAGGTAGGGCACACGAGCCATAGGGGGCCCACAAGCCTGCTAGGCGCGGGCCCCCTGGCCACGCCTAGGGGGCTTGTGGCCTCCCTTGGTGGCCTGTGCCTTGGTTCTCACGCCCCCTGCGTATCTTCTGTTCCGGAAAAAATCTTTTTGGAAGTTTTATTCCGTTTGGACTTCGTGTAATATTCTTCTGTGAAAAGGGTCAAAAACACGAAAAAAACAGGAACTGGCACTTGGCACTGAGTTAATAAGTTTGTCCCCAAAAAGATATAAAAGGCATACAAAACATCCAAAGTTTGACAAGATAATAGCATGGAACCTTAAAAAATTATAGATACATTGGAGACGTATCAATCCTTGATAAAGCTTTGCACCAAGTCATGAGGTAAAGCAACTCAACTGATATGAAGACATTATAAGCTTAATCAAAAAATGGTAACCCCATTTTGTCCTTAATGATGAGTATGACCTATAATCAAGCATTTTTGCTTGACTCCTCAAGTTAATATACTCTACTATAGGTGAGCTAGTCACTGCCCCACATCTAGATGGAGATTCTTGTATGGTTCACATTTTCATTGCATGCTTCCATGCAACCCTTCAACTCTCATCTGTATGTATGTATATATTTCAAGAAAAACATATGTTCTCTTATTTCTTTTTTAATATTTGGATATTTCCTTCTTCAAAGTTTGTGGATATTTTTTGTCTATTTCAAGTTAATGAGTTGATTTTCATTGCAACTCGGTCTCACCGATCTATGAAACTCGGTCTAACCGATTTATTCCACAGGCTTACTACGATTCTCGGTCCTATCGAACCATATTGCCTCGGTTACTCCGAAATTTATCACTGCCTAGGATTTTCAGATATTTGTGAACTTTTGCCTTAGGGGGGAGAAATATTTTCAATGGTACCAAGTTTTAATACCTCCTAAGCTATTATTGAACATTTCCATTTTTCCCAAAGGAGGATATAATCTTGTTTCCCAAAAATTTCGAGGGGGAGAAAACTTCTCTAGGGGAATAAATCGTCAGTGATCCCAAAATATAAGTAGGAGAAACATCTAGGATCCCTAACCTAGGGGGAGATAGTTTAAGGAACCTTTACATACTTAAGGAGGCGAACAATTCAAGCAACCCTTATTAAAGAGAGAAGAATCCAAGATCTTTTTCTGTCAATGATCCATACACTCTGACCTTTTTGGAAATTAATGCCAAAGCAGGAGAAATATAATATCAAAGCTTCCAATAAGCTTCAGTCAAAAGGGGGAGATATATATACCTAAGGGGAGGTCTACTGTAATGCCCAAGATATGATCATATCCTTATTTTGGCGTGAGGGCCTCGACAGGGATATAAGCGCATCTCGTTGTTTTGCAAGAATGGATATCGTTATAAGTAAATGTACTGAAGAGATGAGTATATGGAATTAGCTTAAACTCTCCACAAGCTATATCAAGATCAGATCAATACAATAATATATTCAATCGCCATGTAGAAGAGCAGGGTCTGACTACAGACGAAAACAAACGATAAAAGAACGATGTCCATGATGTCAGCTGTGCTTCCCCGGCAATGGCGACATGAATATTCTTGTCGACGGCACCATGAATCCTTCTGCTGCGGCTACGCCTTAAGGGACTTCCTAGGCAAATATGCAAAGGATTTCCCCCGTGGCCTTGGAGCCTTGCGTTGGTGTTCCCTTGAAGCGGAAAGGGTGATGTAGCATAGCGGTGGTAAGTATTTCCCTCAGTTTGAGAACCAAGGTATCAATCCAGTGGAGGAGTATCACAAGATCCTGCACAAACACAAAAAGCTTGCTCCCAACGCTATGAAGGGGTTGTCAATCCCTTATAGATTGTTCGCCAAGTGAGAACTGAAAGCAACAAAGTAACAGAGCAAAGTAAAAGCGGAGGTGTAAACGATGGATGTGAATATACCCGGGGACCGTAGTGTTTACTAGTGGCTTCTCTCATGAAAGCAAGTAGACGGTGGGTGAACAAATTACTGTCGAGCAATTGATAGAACCGCACAAAGTCGTGACGATATCTATGGCAATGATTTTATCTATAGGCATCACGTCCAAAACAAGTAGACCGATACTTTCTGCATCGACTACTATTACTCCACACGTCGACCGCTATCCAGCATGCATCTAGTGTATTAAGTCCAAAAGAACAGAGTAACGCCTTAAGCCAGATGACATGATGTAGATGGAAAATCTCATATCAACGACAGAGCCCATCTTGTTACCCTTGATGGCAACTACTTAATGTGTGCCTTGCTGACCCTACTATCACTGGGAAAGGTCACCACATGGTAGAACCCAAAACCAAGCACTTCTCCCATTGCAAGAATCATAGATCTAGTTGGCCAAACAAAACCCAAGACTCGGAGAGACTTACAAGGATATCAAATCATGCATATAAGAAATCAGCAAAGACTCAAATATGTATCATAGATAATCTGATCAATAATCCACAATTCATCGGATCTCGACAAACACACCGCCAAAGAAGATCGGATAGATCTCCATGAAGATCATGGAGAACTTTGTATTGAAGATCCAAGAGAGAGAAGAAGCCATCTAGCTACTAACTACGGACCCGTAGGTCTAAAGTGAACTACTCACGAGTCATTGGAGGGGTGATGATGATGATGAAGAAGCCCTCCAACTCCAAAGTCCCCTCCGGCAGGGTGCCGGGAAGGGTCTCCAGATGAGATCTCGCGAAAACAGAAGCTTGCGGCGGCGGATAAGTATTTTCGAGGCTCCCCCGATTTTTTTGCTGTATTTTAGGGAATATATAGGCCAAAGATCTAGGTCAGGGGGCGGTCAGGGAGGCCACAAGCCCTGACACCGCCGCCTCCCCCTGGTGGCGGAGTGGGGGCTTGTGGGCTCCCAGGAGCCCTCCTGGCTTGGCCCACAGGCCCCCTGATCTTCTTCCGTTCGGGAAAAATCATTTCGGGGATTTTATTCCGTTTGGACTCCGTTCCAAAATCAGATATGAAAAGAGCGAAAAACATAGAAAAAACAGGAACTGTCACTTGGCACTGAATTAATAAGTTAGTCCCAAAAAAGATATAAAAGATACATAAAACACCCAAAGATGACAAGATAACAACATGAAACCATCAAAAATTATAGATACGTTTGAGACGTATTAAGCATCCCCAAGCTTAACTGCTGCTCGTCCTCGAGTAGGGAAGTGATAAAGAATGAATTTTTGATGCTTTCATGCTTCCTAGCATAGATGTCCTTTGTAACTCCTCTTATGTGACGTGAATGTTCAGATTCATTATATTCAAAACAATAGTTTGCTATTGATGTGGAAACAATAATCATTCAAGCAAACTAGCAAGGTAATCATGAACTTTCAAAATAACAAGGCCAAAAGAAAGTTATCCCTACAAAAGCATATAGTCTGGCTATGCTCTATCATCATTGCACAACGAATTTAAATCATGCACAACCCTGGTATTGGAAAAGTAATTGTTTCACACCTTTACTTTCTCAAACCTTTTCAACTCTCACGCAATAGATGAGCGTGAGCCATGGTTATAGCACTATGGATGGTGTGGAGTGTGGTGGATGTTGCAAGATAAAAAAGGAGAAGATAGTCACATTAACTAGGCATACCAATGAGCTGTGGAGATGCTCATCAATAGATATCAATGTGCATGAGTAGGGATTGCCATACAAATGATGCACTCGAGCTAAGAGTATGTGGAAGCTCTTAAAGAAAACTAGTGGGTGTGCATCCAACTTGCTTGCTCACGAAGACCTAAGGCAATTTTGAGGAAGCCTATCATTGTAATATACAAGCCAAGTTATATAATGGAAATTTCCCACTAGCTATATGGTGGTGACCAAATGAGAGACTCTCAATCATGAAGATCATGGTGCTTAATATGCACAAGTGTGGAAAAAGTGGTAGCATTGTCCCTTCTCTCTTTTTCTCTCATTATTTTTATTTTTATTTTTTATTTTTTTGGTGGGCACTTTGGCCTCTTTTATTTCCTCACATGGGACAATGCTCCATTAATGATGATCATCACACTTTCAACTCAAAACTTAGAGCAACAATGACTCTATATGGGATGCCTTCGGTAGTGTACCGTGATAATGATCTAGCATGGCATAGACATTAATGGAAACATCATGCTAGCTATCTTACAATCATGCAATGACAATGTAGACGTGGTGGCACATGTCATGGTGGTAGTTGCATGGCAATATATCTCGGAATGACTTTGAAAAAGACATAGTAGGTAGGTACGGTGGCTGTTTTGAGGGAGGCTAATGGTGGGTTTTGTGCACCGGCGAAAGTTGCACGACACTAAGAAGATAGTGATGGTGGAAGGTGAAGTGCATCTAAACCATGGACTCAACATTAGTCATGAAGAACTCATATACTTGTTGCAAAAGTTTTATTAGTAATCGAAACAAAGCATTCAGCGCATACTCCTAGGGGAAGGGTTGGTAGGTATAAACCATCGCGCGATCCGGACCGCCACGCAAAGGATGACAATCAATATACTAATCATGCTCAGATTTCATCACATAGCGGTTCACCATACGTGCATGCTACGAGAATCACTAACTTCAACACAAGTATTTCTAGATCCACAACACCTTACTAGCATGACTTCAATATTACCATAACCACAACTCAAAACTAATTGAGATGAATAAAACTTCTCCTAACTATTCAATGCACATGAAGGTGGAAGTGTTCGTATCCCTTTGGATAACTACCCCTTTTGAGACTACTTTCAAAGCATATATAAACTACCAAGCCACGCACCGCTGTGCTCTAAAAGATATAAGTGAAGCACATAGAGCAAAAGTATCTAGCTCAAAAGATATAAGTGAAGCACATGTGAGCTGAATTGTCTAACCAAAGGATATAAGTGAAGCTCGACAAAATCACGGTGAGTGCATGTCTCTCTCTAGGTGTGCAGCAAGGATCATTGTGACACAACAACAAAAAATACTCCTACGATACAAGACGCTCCAAGCAAAAACACATAACATGTGGTGAATAAAAATATAGCCCCAAGTAACGTTACCGATGGATTGAAGACGAGAGAGGTGATGCCTTCCCGGGGCATCCCCAAGCTTAGGCTTTTACGACATCCTTGAATCTCTTGGGGTTCCTTGGGAATCCCCAATCTTGAGATATTGCCACTCTTTATCTTTTTGTCCATAAGAACTTCACCCAAAACTTGAAAACTTCACAACACGAAACTTAAACAAAAACTCGTGATAACATTAGTATGAGAAAGCAAACCACCACTTCCTTAAGTACTGTAGAAAACTAAAATTCTACTTATGCTGATGTTGGGTTACTTTATTTTCAATCTTCCATGGCTAATACCCCCCGATACTATCCATAGTTCCATCAAAATAAGCAAGCAACACAACGAAAACAGAATCTGTTGACAGCAGACCAGTCTGTAGCAATCTGTATATTTCGTATACCTCTGGTACTTCAAAAATTCTGAAACATTACGACATTCTGAAGAATTTGCGTAGCAATCAGAATAAAATAGAATCAACTCAACAGCTCTTACAGAAAAAATATGAAAATTCTTTTCGTGAGCAGAAAGTTTCTGTCTTTTCCAGCATGACCAAAAGATCATCCCCAAGACTAATCATAACGGTTTTGCTTGGCACAAACACAAAAAGAAACACAAAAAACACAATCATAACAGAATTATGAAAGTGTGGAAAACACAAAACAGAAATAAAAAGGATAGATTCGTTGGGTTGCCTCCCAACAAGCGCTTTTGTTTAACGCCCTTAGCTAGGCAAAAAGTGATGGAATCACGTATAGTCATCTTTGGTGCTCAAACCATAAGTAGCCCTCATCATAGATTCATAAGGCAATCTTATTTTCTTTCTAGGAAAGTGCTCCATGCCCTTATTTAAAGGAAATTGAAATCTAATATTCCCTTCCTTCATATCGATGATAGCACCAATAGTCCTTAGGAAAGGTCTACCAAGAATAATTGGACATGAAGGATTGCAATCTATGTCAAGTACAATGAAATCCACGGGTACATAGTTCTTATTTGCAACAATAAGAACATCATTGATCCTTCCCATGGGTTTCTTGACAGTAGAATCCGCAAGATGCAAAGTAAGAGAACACTCTTCAATCTCATGAAAACCAAGAATATCACATAAAGACTTTGGAATCGCGGAAACACTAGCACCCAAATCACACAAAGCATTGCACTCATAGTTTTTGATCTTGATTTTGATAGTAGGTTCCCACTCATCATGAAGTTTTCTAGGTATAGAGACTTCTAGTTCGAGCTTCTCTTGAAGAGATTTCATCATAGCATCTACGATATGCGCGGTAAAGGCTGTGCTTTGGTTGTAAGCATGTGGAGAGTTTGCAATGGATTGCATCAAAGTAATGCATTCAAACAAGTAGCAATTATCATAATTGAATTCCTTGAAATCCAAAGTGGGAGTTTCATTACTACCCAAAATTTTGACTTCTTCTACTCCACTCTCCACACCTTTATCATCAAGATAGGTGGACTCCAAATCATTGGGGCGTTTTTCAACCAAAGTGGATTCATATCCAACCCCTCCATAAATAGGTTTGACACGTGAAAACAAAGATTCAAGAGGATACACACCAAGCACTTTAAGATCTTCTTGATTTGCATCACTAGAACGCACCCTTTTAAACCATTCATGCCTAGCGCGAATTTGGGCGGTTCTTTCTTTGCTCTCATTCATGGAGACACGCATAGCTTTCAAAGTTTCATCCAAGTTGACCTTGGGAGGAGCGCATCTAACTTTCAAAGCATCAATATCACAAGACATCCTATCAACGCTCTTAGCCAAATCGTCTATTTTGAGTACTTTTTTCCTCTATGGACGCATTGAAAATCTTTTGAGAGTTAATGAACTCTTTGATATTACTCTCTAAATGAAAGGGTAATTTGTTGTGATTTCAATAAGTGTTGTCTTAGGAATTGCCATAATTGTTAGAGGAGTTACTAGGAAAAGGCCTAGGAACATAGTTTCCTCTAAAAGCATTGTTGTTGCCAAAATTGTTCCTACCAACAAAATTCATGTCCAAACTAGCGTTGCTACTCTCAATCAAAGAAGATAGTGGAATGTCATTTGGATCTACGGTAGCGTTTGTACTAGCAACCAAATTCATCAACTCGTCCATCTTAGCACTAAGCGAGTTAATCTCTTCTATAGCGTGCACCTTTTTTCTAGCAGGTGACCTTTCAGTGTGCCACTGAGAGTAGTTGGTCATGATATTGTCTAGGAGTTTTGTAGCGTCTCCTAACGTGATTTCCATGAACGTTCCACCTAAGGCGGAGTCCAAGATATTACGAGAAGCGAAATTCAAGCCAGCGTAAAAGATTTGTACAATCATCCACAAACTCAAGCCATGAGCAGGACAATTTCTAATCATAAGCTTCATCCTCTCCCAAGATTGTGCAACGTGTTCATGATCAAGTTGGTTGAAATTCATGATATCTTTACGTAAGGAGATGATCTTAGCCGGCGGAAAATACTTGGATATGTAAGCATCTTTGCACTTATCCCAAGAATCGATACTATTTTTAGGCAAAGAAGAAAACCAAGTTTCTGCGCGATCTCGCAACGAGAAAGGAAATTTTTTCAACTTAATCACGTCATTATCCACATCTCTTTTATTTTGCATATCACAAAGCTCAATGAAGGTATTGAGATGGGATGCGGCATCTTCACTAGGAAGGCCAGAGAATTGCTCTTTCATAACAAGATTCAGCAAAGCTGCGTTGATTTCATACGATTCCGCACTAGTGGTGGGAGCAATCGGAGTACTAATAAAATCATTATTATTAGTGCTCGAGAAGTCACAAAGTTTGGTGTTTTCAGCCATGATGACTTCAAAAAACAAACAAACACACAAGCAAGCAAGAAAACCGGCAAAGGAAAACGGCAAAGGCAAAATAAAACGGCGAAGGAGAAAGGCAAATGAAAGCGGCAAATGTGAAGTGGGGGAGAGGAAAACGAGAGGCAACTGGCAACAAAAGTAAATGCAAGAGATGAGTTTGTGATACCTACTTGGATAGATCTTGATCTCTCCTCCCGGGCAACAGCGCCAGAAATACTTCTGATGTCAGCTGTGCTTCCCCGGCAATGGCGACAGGAATAGTCTTGTCGATGGCACCAGGTATCCTTCTGCTGCGGCTACGCCTTAAGGGACTTCCTAGGAAAATATGCAAAGGATTTCCCCCATGTCCTTGGAGCCTTGCATTGGTGTTCCCTCGAAGCGGAAAGGGTGATGTAGCACAGCGGTGGTAAGTATTTCCCTCTGTTTGAGAACCAAGGTATCAATCCAGTGGAGGAGTATCACAAGATCCTGCACAAACACAAAAAGCTTGCTCCCAACTCTATGAAGGGGTTGTCAATCCCTTATAGATTGTTCGCCAAGTGAGAACTCAAAGCAACAAAGTAAAAAAGCAAAGTAAAAGCGCAGGTGTAAACGAGGATGTGAATAGACCCGGGGTCCGTAGTGTTTACTAGTGGCTTCTCTCATGAAAGCAAGTAGACGGTGGGTGAACAAATTACTGTCGAGCAATTGATAGAACCGCGCAAAGTCGTGACGATATCTATAGCAATGATTATATCTATAGGCATCACGTCCAAAACATGTAGACCGATACTTTCTACATCTACTACTATTACTTCACACGTCGACCGCTATCCAGCATGCATCTAGTGTATTAAGTCCAAAAGAACAGAGTAACGCCTTAAGCAAGATGACATGATGTAGATGGACAATCTCATATCAGCGATAGAGCCCATCTTGTTACCCTTGATGGAAACCACTTAATGTGTGCCTTGCTGCCCCTACTGTCACTGGGAAAGGTCACCACATGGTAGAACCCAAAACCAAGCACTTCTCCCATTGCAAGAATCATAGATCTAGTTGGCCAAACAAAACCCAAGACTCGGTGAGACTTACAAGGATATCAAATCATGCATATAAGAAATCAGCAAATACTCAAATATATATCATAGAAAATCTGATCACAAATCCACAATTTATCGAATCTCGACAAACACACTGCCAAAGAAGATTACATCGGATAGATCTCCATGAAGATCATGGAGAACTTTGTATTGGAGATCCAAGAGAGAGAAGAAGCCATCTAGCTACTAACTACGAACCCCTAGGTCTGAAGTGAACTACTCATGAGTCATTGGAGGGGCGATGATGATGATGAAGAAGCCCTTCAACTCCAAAGTCCCCTCCGGCAGGGTGCCGGGAAGGGTCTCCAGATGAGATCTCGCGGAAACGGAAGCTTGCGGCGGCTAAAAAGTATTTTCAAGGCTCCCCTGATTTTTTGCTGTATTTTAGGGAATATATAGGCCAAAGATCTAGGTCAGGGGGTGGCCAGGGAGGCCACAAGCCCTGACACCGCTGCCTCCCCTGGTGGCGGAGTGGGGGCTTGTGGGCTCCTAGGAGCACTCCTGGCTTGGCCTACGGCCCCGTGATCTTCTTCCGTTCGAAAAAAATCATTTCGGGGATTTTATTCCGTTTGGACTCCGTTACAAAATCAGATCTGAAAAGAGCCAAAAACATAGAAAAAACAGGAACTGACACTTGGCACTGAATTAATAAGTTAGTCCCAAAAAAGATATAAAAGATACATAAAACATCCAATGATGACAAGATAACAGCATGAAACCATCAAAAATTATAGATACGTTTGAGACGTATCAGTCCATCCTTGTTATCACAGGATGTGAGTTATGCACTCAGTTGGCAAGTTTTAATTAAGCTTACTTCAAGTTATCTAGAACCGGATGTTAAACAAAGTTTCCAAGTTGCCACATAACTGTGGGAACGACTTTTCGAAAGATTTAACCCTCCACGGGTGCTCCAACTAATCCATCACAAACTACTACACGTTGCGTCGGAATGACCTCGATCAGGGAAAACCCGTGATCTCCTCGGGTTCCTATTGGAAAACCTCAACCTCAAGATAGCCCAAAGTATCCTCGTAATGCCACGCACGAGGCGATCGAGAAAGGCAAAACAAGTCCAGCAAGGCTACCTGGCTTGCCTACGATGCCGATAGGAGCCGGATAAGCTAGTGTACAGGGCCTGATAGACATCACCCAAGTTGCCTCGGGTTGGCCCCGCACAGTGCCCTATTTAGGACCAGCACCATCAGCATTGGCCCTCCCTGTATTATGTTGAGTTACTCCTCGGGTTCATGACGCCCTATGTTTTTTAGTATTATTATGTTGGGCAAATATAGTACCAATGTTGGGCCTTGCCAGACGAGGTTTATCCCAAAACGAAAGTCAAGGGGGTTCCCATAACAACCCCAAGCATGTTAGGAGCGCTCATTTATGGAACATAACACCGGTAGCCGAAACTAAGGCAACAAAGGTGGAAGAAAACACCATACTAGAAGGCCAAGCCTTCCACCTTTTACCAAGTATATCAGTGCATTAAATTAATTATCCATAATATGGAGATATAACAAGGAACCCATGTGGCACATGGAAGCAACTGCACCTGCAACTAGCAACGCTAACAAAAGGTTGAGCAAGCGGTAACATAGCCAAACAGTGGTTTGCTGGATTGTGGAAAGTTAGAGGTTTTCATGGCAATGTTGGGAGGCTCATATAACAGGTGGTAGGCAGCGGGACATAGCAAAAGAAACCATACAACTAGCATGGCATTGATACTAATGGTATCTAGGGAAATGGTCATCTTGCATGTGATTCCGCTTGGAAGAAGAACGACTCCGTGAAGCAGACGAACCGACGTAGTCGAACAGATCCTCACATTCCGACACGCTTGCCGAACTCTATCGAGAAGAAGCAAACCGAAAACAAGAATCAACACACAATATTCACCAAGGCACATGCACTATGTGATGCACAACCTAATATGATGCATGTACATTTCAATTATTCAAGTCATGACATGGCATTTCACAATAATCAAACACAACACATTAAGTGAAGATCAATATGCAACGAGTTGCATATTGACGAAACTCGACATACGAGTTATTTAGTTCACTCCCGTTTAGGTACACGCAATATTAAATGTTGTTTAAACATGGCAAGAGGTGAAGCACAAATAAACTACCTATCTAGACATTTTAAATGAGGTCGTAAACGACATATAGCATTTCCGAAAAAAACACCATACGTTAAATTCGGAATCTTTCCAGATTCATCCTAAGCAGATTTTAAGTTTATTACACGACAAAAGAAAGTGTTTTACATGAAACTACACGTCATTCTAGTCGGTTTACATATATAGCTCGTCTCCAGCGGACCTACGGCTAACTAGCTACGAATTAAACCGTTTTAGCATGACATCACGCAAAACGAGGCAAACAAAAAGGTTAACAGTTTTAAATATGCAAGAGAGTTGGAAAATATTAATCTACATGAATTTCTATATGTATTACATATCTAACTTATTTATATCCGACGCTCGGTTTAAAAGATACGGGCATTTTAAAATCATGCAATTTTTTTTAAATCCCTCATAATTGGAAAATTCGCACGACGTAAAAAAACTACACGGGCCGAATCTGGTACGACAACATAGCTAAAACGTGCTTCGGGTGGGGATTTGGGGAAGCTCACTAGAGTGGGCTCGGCCCAAAGGAGAGCGGATCTGGTAGGCCGGCCTAGGCCGAGGCTAGAGGAGGCCATGCGGGCCGGCTTGGCTGAGTGGCCCACACGGGCACTCGAGCGAGCGGGCGTTGTGAGCGTTCCCTCCTTGTTCCTAAAAGGGAACCACTTGTCGATGGCGCGATCCCGACGGGCTGGCGACACAGATCTGGCAGGGGAGCGGTGGGGCTGGTCATATCCTGCAGCGGCGGAGCTCCCAACAACAACGACATGCAACGGTGAGGAAGGAACCGAGGGTGAGAGAGAGAGCTGGGGGGGGGACGAGCATGGGGAAGGAGGAGAGAGGAAGATGGGGCGGCAGAACCTTCTCGCCGGCGGCCGCTCGGGGAGGCGCTGCTCCGGTGTAACGCCCAAGATGCGATCCTATCCTCAATTTGGCATGAGGTCCTCGTCAGGGATAGAAGCGCATCTCGTCGTTTCACAAGAATGGATATCGTTACAAGTACATGTACTAAAAATATGAGACATATGGAATTGGCTTACACTCGCCAGAAACTACATCAGAGTCACATCAGTACAAAACATCATGATGAAGAGCAGGGTCCGACTACGGATGAAAACAAACGAGAAAAGAAAACTGTTGGAAATATGCCCTAGAGGCAATAATAAAATGGTTATTATCATATTTCCTTGTTCATGATAATCGTCTATTGTTCATGCCATAATTGTATTAACAGGAAACAGTAATACATGTGTGGATAAATAGATCACAATGTGTCCCTAGCAAGCCTCTAGTTGGCTAGCTCGTTGATCAATAGATGATCATGGTTTCCTGATCATGGCCATTGGATGTCATTGATAACGGGATCACATCATTGGGAGAATGATGTGATGGACAAGACCCATTCCTAGGCATAGCACTAGATCGTGTTGTTCGTATGCTAAAGCTTTTCTAATGTCAAGTATCTTTTCCTTCGACCGTGAGATTGTGCAACTCCCGGATACCTCAGGAGTGCTTTGGGTGTATCAAACGTCACAACGTAACTGGGTGACTATAAAGGTGCACTACGGGTATCTCCGAAAGTATCTGTTGGGTTGGTACGAATCGAGATCGGGATTTGTCACTCCGTGTGACAGAGAGGTGTCTTTGGGCCCACTCGGTAGAACATCATAATAATGAGCTCAGTGTGACTAAGGAGTTAGTCACGGGAGGATGGATAGCGACGATCAAATCTTGGGCAAGTTCTATACCGAGGGGCAAAGGGAATTGTATACAGGATTGATTGAATCCTTGACATCATGGTTCATCCTGTGAGATCATCTGAGAACATGTGGGAGCCACCATGGGTATCCTGACCCCGCTGATGGTTATTGGCCGGATAGTGTCTCGGTCATGTCTGCATGCCTCCCAAACCCGTAGGGTCTACACACTTAAGGTTCGATGATGCTAGGGTTATAGGGAATTTTTATAAGAGGTTACCGAAGGTTGTTCGGAGTCCCGGATGAGATCCCGGACGTCACGAGGAGCTCTGGAATGGTCCGGAGGTAAAGATTGATATATAGGATGGATGGGTTTGGATGCCGGAAATGTTTCGGGCACCACCGGCAAAGTGTTGGGACCACCGAAAGGGTTCCGGAGGCCCACCGGGAGGGGCCACAAGCCCCGGAAGGCTACATGGGCCAAGTGCGGGAGGGAACCAGCCCTTGGGTGGGCTGATGCGCCCCCCACACTCAGCCCAAGCGCACCAGAGAGGGAGGGAGGGGAAATCCTAGGCGTTGGTGGGCCTAAGGCCCACCTAGGGGTGCGCCACCCACCTCTCCTCCCTGGCCGCCGCCCCCCTCTCCCGTATAGGGCTGCCGCCCCCCTCAAGGGGGAAACCCTAAAGGGGGCGCCACACCTCCCTTTCCCCTATATATAGTCGGGGTTTTGGCCTTTGGAGATATGGTTTTCCATCTCTCTCTCGGCGCAACCCTGCTCTTCTTCTTCCTCCTCTCCCACGGTGCATGGCGAAGCCCTGCCGGGAGACCTCGTCTCTCCATCGACACCATGCCGTCATGCTGCCGGAGATCTTCCCAAACCTCTTCCTCCTCCTTGATGGATCAAGGTGCGGGAGACGTCACCGGGTTGCGCGTGTGTTGAACACGGAGGTGCCGTGGTTCGGCACTAGATCGGAATCACACCGTGGTCTGAATCACCGCGAGTACGACTCCATCAACCGCGTTCTAGCAACTCTTCCGCTTAGCGATCTTCAAAGGTATAAAGATGCACTCACCCCTCTCTCGTTTCTAGTCTCTACATAGGAAGATGTGAATATGGCGTAGGAAAATTTTGAATTTATGCTACGTTACCCAACAGTGGCATCAGAGCCAAGGTTCTATGCATGAGTAGAACACAAAAGTTGTGGGCGCTGATTTTGTCAATTGCTTGCCGTTACTAGTCTTTTCTTGATTTGGCGGCATCGTGGGATGAAGCAGCCCGGACCGATTTTATACGTACTCTTACGTGAGAATGGTTCCACCAACAGACATGCACTTGTTGCATAAGGTGGCTAGAGGGTGTCTGTCTCTGCCACTTTAGTCGGATCGGATTCGATGAAGAGGGTCCTTATGAAGGGTAAATAGCATTGGCATATCAACGTTGTGGCTATCACGTAGGTAAGAAACGTTCTTGCTAGAAACCCAAATCAGTCACGTAAAACTTGCAACAACAATGAGACGACGTCTAACTTGTTTTTGCAGGGTATGCTATGTGATGTGATATGGCCAAAAGGATGTGATGTTGCATATGTGATGTATGAGATTGATCATGTTCTTGAAATATGATTCACAACTTGCATGTCGATGAGTATGACAACCGGCACGAGCCATAGGAGTTGTCTTAATTTATTGTATGAGATGCAACGCCATGTTGATTACTTTACTTTGTTGCTAAATGTTAGCTATAGTAGTAGAAGTAATAGATTGGCGTGATGACTTCACGGAGACACAATGATGGAGATCATGGTGTCATTTCGGTGACGATGATGATCATGGTGCCCCGAAGATGGTGATCAAAAGAGCAAGATTATAATGGCCATATCATGTCACTATATGATTGCATGTGATGTTTTGTTAGAGAACGTCGCATGGGAAACAAAAATTTTTCTACGCGCACGAAGACCTATCATGGTGATGTCCATCTACGAGAGGGGATGAGTGATCTACGTACCCTTGTAGATCGTACAGCAAAAGTGTTAGTGAACGCGGTTGATGTAGTGGAACGTCCTCATGTCCCTCGATCCGCCCCGCGAACAATCCCGCGATCAGTCCCACGATCTAGTACCGAACGGACGGCACCTCCGCGTTCAGCACACGTACAGCTTGACGATGATCTCGGCCTTCTTGATCCAGCAAGGGAGACGGAGAGGTAGAAGAGTTCTCCGGCAGCGTGATGGCACTCCGGAGGTTGGTGGTGATCTAATCTCAGCAGGGCTCCGCCCGAGCTCCGCAGAAACGCGATCTAGAGGAAAAACCGTGGAGATATGTGGTCGGGCTGTCGTGGCAAAGTTGTCTCAAATCAGCCCTAAAACCCCACTATATATAGGAGGAGGAGGGGGAGACTTGCCTTGGGGTCCAAGGACTCCCAAGGGAGTCGGCCGAGCCAAGGGGGAAGGTCTCCCCCTCCCAAACCGAAATCCACTTGGTTTGGAAGGTGGAGTCCTTCTTCCCTTTCCCACCTCCTTCTTTTTTTCCTTTCCTCTTTTATTTTCTTCCCAATGCGCATAGGACTCTCTTGGGCTGTCCCACCAGCCCACTAAGGGCTGGTGCGGCACCCTAAACACCTATGGGCTTCCCCGGGGTGGGTGGGCCCCCCCGGTGAACTCCCGGAACCCATTCGTCATTCCCGGTACATTCCCGGTAACTCCGAAAACCTTCCGGTAATCAAATGAGGTCATCCTATATATCAATCTTCGTTTCCAGACCATTCCGGAAACCGTCGTGACGTCCGTGATCTCATCCGGGACTCCGAACAACATTCGGTAACCAACCATATAACTCAAATACGCATAAAACAAAGTCGAACCTTAAGTGTGCAGACCCTGCGGGTTCGAGAACTATGTAGACATGACCCGAGAGACTTCTCGGTCAATATCCAATAGCGGGACCTGGATGCCCATATTGGATCCTACATATTCTACGAAGATCTTATCGTTTGAACCTCAGTGCCAAGGATTCATATAATCCCGTATGTCATTCCCTTTGTCCTTCGGCATGTTACTTGCCCGAGATTCGATCGTCAGTATCCGCATACCTATTTCAATCTCGTTTACTGGCAAGTCTCTTTACTCGTTCCGTAATACAAGATCTCGCAACTTACACTAAGTCACATTGCTTGCAAGGCTTGTGTGTGATGTTGTATTACCGAGTGGGCCCCGAGATACCTCTCCGTCATACGGAGTGACAAATCCCAGTCTCGATCCATACTAACTCAACGAACACCTTCGGAGATACCTGTAGAGCATCTTTATAGTCACCCAGTTATGTTGCGAGGTTTGATACACACAAAGTATTCCTCCGGTGTTAGTAAGTTATATGATCTCATGGTCATAGGAACAAATACTTGAAACGCAGAAAACAGTAGCAACAAAATGACACGATCAACATGCTACGTCTATTAGTTTGGGTCTAGTCCATCACATGATTCTCCTAATGATGTGATCCCGTTATCAAGTGACAACACTTGCCCTTGGCCAGGAAACCTTGACCATCTTTGATCAACGAGCTAGTCAACTAGAGGCTTACTAGGGAAAGTGTTTTGTCTATGTATCCACACAAGTATTGTGTTTCCAATCAATACAATTATAGCATGGATAGTAAACGATTATCATGAACTAAGAAATATAATAATAACTAATTTATTATTGCCTCTAGGGCATATTTCCAACAGTCTCCCACTTGCACTAGAGTCAATAATCTAGTTCACATCACCATGTGATTCCAACGAATCCAACACCCATATAGTTATGGGGTCTGATCACGTCTTGCTCGTGAGAGAGGTTTTAGTCAACGGTTCTGAAACTTTCAGATCCGTGCGTTCTTTACAAATCTTTATGTCATCTTATAGATGCTGCTACTACGTGCTATTCGGAAATGCTCCAAATATCTACTCTACTATATGAATCCGTTTCACTACTCATAGTTATTCGGATTAGTGTCAAAGCTTGCATCGACGTAACCCTTTACGACGAACTCTTTAACCAGCTCCATAATTGAGAAAAATTCCTTAGTCCATTTGTTACTAAGGATAAATTTTGACCGCTGCTAGTGATTCAATCATGGATCACTCTCTGTACCTCTCAACAGACTTTGAGTCAAGGCACACATCAGGTGCGGTACACCGCATGGCATACTTTAGATTCTACGTCTAAGGCATAGAATACGACCTTCGTCTATTCTCTTTATTCTGCCGTGGCCGGGTTTTGAGTCTTACTCAAATTCACACCTCACAACGCAACCAAGAACTCTTTCTTCGCTGATCTATTTTGAACTCCTTCAAAAACTTGTCAAGGCATGCATCTTGTTGAAACTTCTATTAAGCGCTTTCGATCTATCTCCATAGATCTTTGATGCTCAACGTTCAAGTAGCGCAATCCAGGTATTCCTTTGAAAAACTCCTTTCAAACAACCTTGTATGCTTTACAGAAATTCTACATTACTTCTGATCCACAATATGTCAACCACATATACTTATCAGAAATTCTATAGTGCTCCCACTCACTTCTTTGGAAATACAAGTTTCTCATAAACCTTGTACACACCCAAAATCTTTGATCATCTCATCAAAGTGTATATTCCAACTCCGAGATGCTTGCACCAGTCCATTGAAGGATCACTGGAGCTTGCATACTTGCTAGTATCTTTAGGATCGACAAAACCTTCTGGTTGTATCACATACAATGTTTGCTCAAGGAAACCGTCGAGGAAACAATGTTTTGACATCCTACATGCAATATTTCATAAATAATGCATCAACAACTAACATAATTCTAACAGACCTTTAGCATCGCTATGAGTGAGAAAGTCTCATCATAGTCAACTGTTTGATCTTGTCGAAAACATCTTTGCGACAAGTCGAGCTTTTCTTAATAGTGACTTGTCACCATCATTGTCTGTCTTCCTTTCAAAGATCCATCTTTACTCAATAGTCTTATGACCATCAAGTAGTTCTTCCAAAGTCTACACTTTGTTTTCATACATGGATCCTCTCTCGGATTTCATGGCTTCCAGCCATTTGTCGGAATCCGGGCTCACCATCGCTTTCTCCATAACTCGTAGGTTCACTATTGCTCAACAACATGACCTCCAAGACAGGGTTACCGTACCACTCTGCAGTAGTACGCGACCTTGTCGACCTACGAGGCTTGTAGTAACTTGATCCGATGCTTGATGATCACCATCATCAGCTTCCATTTCAATTGGTGTAGGCGCCACAGGAACAACTTCCCGCGCCCTACTACACACTGGTTGAAGTGATGGTTCAATAACCTCATCAAGTTCTACCACCTTCCCACTCAATCCTTTCGAGAGAAACCTTTCCTCGAGAAAGGATCCGTTTCTAGAAACAAACACTTTTCTTTCGGATCTGAGATAGGAGACGTACCCAACTGTTTTGGATATCCTATGAAGATGCACTTATCCGCTTTGGGTTCGAGCTTATAAGATTGAAACTTTTTCACATAAGTGTCGAAGCCCCAAACTTTCAAGAAACGACAGTTTAGATTTCTCTAAACCTCAATCTATACTGTGTCATCTTAACGGAAATACGCGGTGCCCTATTTAAAGTGAATGCGGTTGTCTCTAATGCATAACCCATAAATGATAGTGGTAATTCGATAAGAGACATCATAGCATGCACCAAACCAAATAGTGTGTGGCTATGACGTTCAGACACATCATCACACTATGATGTTCTAGGTGGCATGAACCGCGAAAAAATTTCCACATTGTCTTAACTGCGTACCAAAACTTGTAACTCAGATATTCATTTCTATGATCATATCGTAGACAGTTTATCCTCTTGTTACGACGAACTTCACTCCGAAACAGAATTGAACTTTTCAATATTTTAGACTTGTGATTCATTAAGCAAATACTCTAGTATCTACTCAAATCGTCATTGAAGTAAGAACATAATGATATCCACTGCGTGCCTCAGCACCCATTGGACTGCATACATCAAAATGTATCACTTCCAACAAGTTACTATCTTATTTCATCTCAATGAAAACAAGGCCTTGCTCATGTGGTATGATTTGCATGTCACTAGTGATTCAAAATCAAGCGAGTATAAAGATCCATCAGCATGGAGCCTCTTCATGCAATTTATGCCAACATGACTCAAGCGGCAGTGCCACAAGTGGTACTATCGTCATTACCTCGTATCTTTTGGCACCAATATCACGAACATGTGTAACACTACGATCGAGATTCAATAAACCATTGAAGGTGATTATTCAAGAAAATAGAGTAACCATTATTCTCTTTAAATGAATAATCGTATTGCAATAAACACGATCCAATCATGTTCATGCTTAACGCAAGCACCAAATAACAATTATTTAGGTTTAACACCAATCCTGATGGTTGGGAGCGTGCGATGTTTGATCATATCAACCTTGGAAACACTTCCAACACGTATCGTCACCTCGCCTTTAGCTAGTCTCCGTTTATGCCGTAGCTTTCATTTCGTGTTACTAATCACTTAGCAACCGAACCGGTATCCAATACCCTCATGCTACTAGGAGTACTAGTAAAGTACACATCAACATCATGTATATCAAATATACTTCTTTCGACTTTTGCCAGCCTTCTTATCTACCAAGTATCTAGAGTTGCTCCGCCTCAGTGACTGTTCCCCTCATTACAGAAGCACTTAGTCTCGGGTTTGGGTTTAATCCTGGGTCTCTTCATTAGTGCAGCAACTGTTTTGCCGTTTCACGAAGTATCCCTTCTAGCCCTTGGCTTTCTTGAAACTTAGTGGTTTTACAAACCATCAACTATTGATGCTCCTTCTTGATTTCTACTTTCGCAGTGTCAAACATCGTGAATCACTCAAGGATCATTGTATCTATCCTTGATATGTTATAGTTCATCACGAAGCTCTCACAGCTTGGTGGCAGTGACTTTGGAGAACCATCACTATCTCATCTAGAAGATTAACTCCCACTTGATTCAAGTGATTGTCGTACTCAGACAATCTGAACACATGCTCAACGATTGAGCTTGTCTCCTTTACTTTGTGGACAAAGAATCTTGACGGAGGTCTCGTACCTCTCAACAAGGGCACGAGCATGAAATCACAATTTCATCTCTTTAGAACATCACTTATGTTCCGTGACATTTCAAAACGTCTTCGGTGCCTTGCTTCTAAGCCATTAAGTATTTTGCACTGAACTATCGTGTAGTCATCAGAAACGTGTATGTCGGATGTTCACAACATCCACAGACGATGCTCGAGGTGCAGCACACCGAGTGGTGCATTAAGGACATAAGCCTTCTGTGCAGCAACGAGGACAATCCTCGGTTTTACAGACTGAGTCTGCAAAGTTTGCTACTATCAACTTTCAACTAAATTTTTTCTAAGAACATATAAAAACAGTAGAGCTATAGCATAAGCTACATCATAATTCACAAAGACCATTAGACTATGTTCATGACAATTAGTTCAATTAATCATATTACTTAGAACTCCCACTCAAAAAGTACATCTCTCTAGTCATTTGAGTGGTACATGATCCAAATCCACTATCTCAAGTCCGATCATCACGTGAGTCGAGAATAGTTTCAGTGGTAAGCATCTCTATGCTAATCATATCAACTATACGATTCATGCTCGACCTTTCGGTCTCATGTGTTCCGAGGCCATGTCTGCACATGCTAGGCTCGTCAAGCTTAACCCGAGTGTTCCGCGTGCGCAACTGTTTTGCACCCATTGTATGTGAACGTTGAGTCTATCACACCCGATCATCACGTGGTGTCTCGAAACGACGAACTGTAGCAACGGTGCACAGTCGGGGAGAACACAATTTCGTATTGAAATTTTAGTGAGAGATCACCTCATAATGCTACCGTCGTTCTAAGCAAAATAAGGTGCATAAAAGGATTAACATCACATGCAATTCATAAGTGACATGATATGGCCATCATCACGTGCTTCTTGATCTCCATCACCAAAGCACCGGCACGATCTTCTTGTCACTGGCGTCACACCATGATATCCATCATCATGATCTCCATCAACGTGTCGCCATCGGGGTTGTCGTGCTACTCATGCTATTACTACTAAAGCTACGTCCTAGCAAAATAGTAAACGCATCTGCAAGCACAAACGTTAGTTATAAAGACAACCCTATGGCTCCTGCCGGTTGCCGTACCATCGACGTGCAAGTCGATATTAACTATTACAACATGATCATCTCATACATCCAATATATCACATCACATCATTGGCCATATCACATCACAAGCATACCCTGCAAAAACAAGTTAGACATCCTCTAATTTTGTTGTTGCATGTTTTACGTGGTGACCATGGGTATCTAGTAGGATCGCATCTTACTTACGCAAACACCACAACGGAGATATATGAATTGCTATTTAACCTCATCCAAGGACCTCCTCGGTCAATTCCGATTCAACTAAAGTTGGAGAAACTGACACCCGCCAGTCATCTTTGAGCAACGGAGTTACTCGTAGCGATGAAACCAGTCTCTCGTAAGCGTACGAGTAATGTCGGTCCAAGCCGCTTCGATCCAACAATACCGCGGAATCAAGAAAAGACTAAGGAGGGCAGCAAAATGCACATCACCGCCCACAAAAACTTTTGTGTTCTACTCGAGAAGACATCTACGCATGAACCTAGCTCATGATGCCACTGTTAGAGAACGTCGCATGGGAAACAAAATTTTTCCTACGCACACGAAGACCTATCATGGTGATGTCCATCTACGAGAGGGGATGAGTGATCTACGTACCCTTGTAGATCGTACAGCAGAAGCGTTAGTGAACGCGGTTGATGTAGTGGAACGTCCTCACGTCCCTCGATCCGCCCCACGAACAATCCCGCGATCAGTCCCACGATCTAGTACAGAACGGACGGCACCTCCGCGTTCAGCACACGTACAGCTCGACGATGATCTCGGCCTTCTTGATCCAGCAAGAGAGACAGAGAGGTAGAAGAGTTCTCCGGCAGCGTGACGGCACTCCGGAGGTTGGTGGTGATCTAATCTCAGCAAGGCTCCGCCCGAGCTCCGCAGAAACGCGATCTAGAGGAAAAACCGTGGAGATATGTGGTCGGGCTGCCGTGGCAAAGTTGTCTCAAATCAGCCCTAAAACCCCACTATATATAGGAGGAGGAGGGGGGAGACTTGCCTTGGGGTCCAATGACTCCCAAGGAAGTCGGCCGAGCCAAGGGGGAAGGTCTCCCCCTCCCAAACCGAAATCCACTTGGTTTGGAAGGTGGAGTCCTTCTTCCCTTTCCCACCTCCTTTTTTTTCCTTTCCTCTTTGATTTTCTTCCCAATGCGCAAAGGTCTCTCTTGGGCTGTCCCACCAGCCCACTAAGGGCTGGTGCGGCACCCTAAACACCTATGGGCTTCCCCGGGGTGGGTGGGCCCCCCCGGTGAACTCCCGGAACCCATTCGTCATTCCCGGTACATTCCCGGTAACTCCGAAAACCTTCCGGTAATCAAATGAGGTCATCCTATATATCAATCTTCGTTTCCGGACCATTCCGGAAACCCTCGTGACGTCCGTGATCTCATCCGGGACTCCGAACAACATTCGGTAACCAACCATATAACTCAAATACGCATAAAACAACGTCGAACCTTAAGTGTGCAGACCCTGCGGGTTCGAGAACTATGTAGACATGACCCGAGAGACTCCTCGGTCAATATCCAATAGCGGGACCTGGATGCCCATATTGGATCCTACATATTCTATGAAGATCTTATCGTTTGAACCTCAGTGCCAAGGATTCATATAATCCCGTATGTCATTCCCTTTGTCCTTCGGTATGTTACTTGCCCGAGATTCGATCGTCAGTATCCGCATACCTATTTCAATCTCGTTTACCGGCAAGTATCTTTACTCGTTCCGTAATACAAGATCCCGCAACTTACACCAAGTCACATTGCTTGCAAGGCTTGTGTGTGATGTTGTATTACCGAGTGGGCCCCGAGATACCTCTCCGTCATACGGAGTGACAAATCCCAGTCTCGATCCATACTAACTCAACGAACACCTTCGGAGATACCTGTAGAGCATCTTTATAGTCACCCAGTTACGTTGCGACGTTTGATACACACAAAGTATTCCTCCGGTGTTAGTAAGTTATATGATCTCATGGTCATAGGAACAAATACTTGACACGCAGAAAACAGTAGCAACAAAATGACGCGATCAACATGCTACGTCTATTAGTTTGGGTCTAGTCCATCACATGATTCTCCTAATGATGTGATCCCGTTATCAAGTGACAACACTTGCTCATGGCCAGGAAACCTTGACCATCTTTGATCAACGAGCTAGTCAACTAGAGGCTTACTAGGGATAGTGTTTTGTCTATGTATCCACACAAGTATTGTGTTTCCAATCAATACAATTATAGCATGGATAATAAACGATTATCATGAACTAAGAAATATAATAATAACTAATTTATTATTGCCTGTAGGGCATATTTCCAACATGTTTATCATGTTTTACATCTTATTGCTTAGAACGACGGTAGCAAAGATAAGATGATCCCTCATGAAAATTTCGAGAAAGTATTCCCCTAAGTGTGCACCGTTGCGAAGGATCGTTGTCTCGAAGCACCACGTGATGATCGGGTGTGATAGATATTAACGTTCGCATACAACGGGTGTAAGCCAGTTTACACACGCAGAACACTTAGGTTCACTCGACGAGCCTAGCATGTACAGACATGGCCTCGAATACGGGAGACCGAAAGGTCGAACATGAGTCGTATGGTTGATACGATCAGCATGGAGATGCTCACCATTGATAACTAGTTCGTCTCACGTGATGATCAGACACGAGCTAGTCGACGTGGATCGTTGAACACTTGGATGACTAGAGGGATGTTGATCTAAGTGGGAGTTCATTAGATGAACTTAATTATCATGAACATAGTCAAATAGGTCTTTGCAAATTTTGTTGTAACTTACGCTATAGTTCTACGATATTTGATACGTTCCTAGAGAAAATATGGTTGAAAGATAGAAGTAGCAATTGTGCGGACTCGGTCCGTTAACTAAGGATTGTCCTCAATTCTAAATAGAAGGCTTATGTCCTTAATGCACCACTCGGTGTGCTGAACCCCAAGCATGATCTGTGGATGTTGCGAACATCCGACATACACCTTTTTGATAACTACATGATAGTTCAGTGCAGATTGCATGAATGACTTAGAATTAAGGCATTAAAGTTGTTTCGAACGTCGCGGGACATACATGATGATCCAAGAGATGAAATTGGGATTTCATGCTCGTGCCCTTGTTGAGAGGTATGAGACCTCCGACAAGATTCTTTGTCTGCAAAGTAAAGGAGAAGAGCTCAATCGTTGAGCATGTGCTCAGATTGTCTGAGTACTACAATCACTTAAATCGAGTGGGAGTTGATCTTCCAGATGAGACAGTGATAGTTCTCCAAAGTCACTGACACCAAGCTACTAGAGCTTCGTGATGAACTATAGCATATCAAGGATGGATATGATGATCCCTGAGCCATTCGCGATGTTTGATATCGCAGAAGTAGAAAATCAATAGGAGCATCAATTGTTGATGGTTTATGAAACCACTAGTTTCAAGAAGGGAAAGGGAATGAAGGGATACTTCATTAAATGCAAACCAGTTGCTGCTATAGTAAAGAGACCCAAGGTTGAACCCAAACCCGAGACCAAGTGCTTCTGTAATGAGGGGAACAGTCACCGAAGAGGAACTACCCAAGACACATGGTAGATAAGAAGGATGGAAAAGTCAACGAGAAGAATGTTGGATATACATGATATTGGTGTGTACTTTACTTGTACTCCTAGTAGCACCAGGGTATTGGATACCGGTCCGATTTCTAAGTGTTAGCAACTCAAAATGAAAGCTACGGATTAAACGGGGACTAGCTAAAGGCGAGGTGACGATGTGTGTTGGAAGTGTTTCCAAGGTTGATAAGATCAAACATCGCACGCTCCCTCTACCATCGAGATTAGTGTTAAACCTAAATAATTGTTATTTGGTGTTTGGGCTGAGCATAGACATGATTGGATTATGTTAATGGAAAATACAATTACTCATCTAAAGAGAATAATGGTTATTATGTTTACTTGAATGATACCTTCAATGGTCTTGCACCTAGAATGAATGGTTTATTGAATCTCGATCGTAGTGATACACATGTTCATAATATTGTTGCCAAAAGATACAAAGTAGTAATGATAGTACCACTTACTTGTGGCACTGCTGCTTGAGTCATATTGGTATAAAATGCATGAAGAGCTCCATGCTGATGGACCTTTGTACTCACTCATTTTTTGAAACGTTTGAGACATGCAAACCATGCCTGTTGGTATAAATGCATGAAGAAACTCCATGCGGATGGATCATTTGACTCACTTGATTTTTGAATCACTTGAGACATGCAAACCGTACCACATGGGCAAGATGATTGAAGACCTCTTTTCCAGTGAGATGGAACAAGAATGTAACTTGTTGGAAGTAATACATTTTGATGTGCGCAGTCCGATGAGTACCGAGGCACGCTAGTTTTTGATGTAACTTGTTGGAAGTAATACATTTTGGAAGTAATACATTTTGATGTAACTTGTTGGAAGTGTATTTACTTGATGAAACACAGGTCTGAATTATTGAAAAGGGTTCAAATAATTTCAGAGTGAAGTTGAAGATCATCGTGACAAGAGGATAATATGTCTACGATGTGATCGTGGAGGTAAACATATATATATATATATTTGAGTTACGAGTTTGGTAAAAGTTTAAGACAAGGTGAAAATTGTTTCACGTGAAAAATGTTTCACAAGTCATGCCACCTCGAACACCAAAGTCTGATGGTGTGTTCGTATGTCATAATCGTGCACTATTAGACATAGTGCATAATATGATATTTATTATCAAATTACCACTATTGTTTATGGGTTAGGCATTAGAGACAACCGCATTCACTTTAAATAGGGCACCACGTAATTCCGTTAAGATTACACCATATGCACTATGGTTTAGAGAAACCTAAGCTGTCATTTCATAAGAGTTTGGGGCTGCGATGCTTATGTGAAAGAGTTTCAACCAGATAAGCTCGAACCCACACCGGATAAATGCATCTTCATAGGACACCCAAAACAGTTGGGTATACCTCCTATCTCAGATCCGGAAGCAAATGTGTTTGTTTCTAGAAACGGGTCCTTTCTCGATGAAATATTTCTCTCGAAAGAATTGAGTGGGAGTTTTGGTGGAAACTTGATGAGGTTATGTGAACCATCACTTCAACTAGTGTGTGTATCAGGGTGTAGGAAGTTGTTCCTGTGGCGCCTACACCAATTGAAGTGGAACCTAATGATGGTGATGATGAGACTTCAGATCAAGTTACTAGAAACCTCGTAGGTTGACAAGGTCACATACTGCTGCTACAGAGTGGTGCAGTAACCCTATCTTGAAAGTAATGTTGTTGGACAACAATGAACCTACGAGCTATGGACAAGCGATGGTGGGCCCGGATTCCGGCAAATGGCTGGAGGCCATGAAATCCGAGAGAGGATCCATGTATGAAAACAAAGTATAGACTTTGGAAGAACCACTTCATGGTCATAAGACTATTAAATGTGAATGGATCTTTAAAAGGAAGACAGATGGTGATGGTGAAAAGTCACCATTAAGAAATCTCGACTTTTCGCGAAGATGTTTCAGACAAAGTTCAAAGAGTTGACTACGATGAGACTTTCTCACTCGTAGCGATGCTGAAAGTCTGTTGCAATTATGTTAGCAGTTGGTGCATCATTTATGAAATCTTGCAGATAGGATGTCAAAATATTGTTTCCTCGACGGTTTCCTTGAGGAAAGGTTGTATGTGATACAACCAGAAGATTTTGTCGATCCTAAAGGGTGCTAACAAGTATGCAAAGCTCCAACGATCCTTCTATGGACTGGACCAAGCATCTCAGAGTTGGAATATACACTTTGATGAGGTGATCAAAGTTTTTGGTTTTATAAAGTTTATGAGAAACTTGTATTTCAAAAGAAGTGAGTGGGAGCACTATAGAATTTCTGATGAATATATATGGTTGACATATTGTTGATCGGAAATAATGTAGAATTTTTGCAAAGCACAAAGGGTTGTTTGAAAGGAGTTTTTTTCGAAGGAAAACCTAGATGTAGCTACTTGAGAGTTGAGCATCGAGATCTATAATGATAGATCAAGTTGCTTAATGGAACTTTCTCTATGATGTGTACCGCACCTAAAGCGTGCATAGCCATGAGTCAGTCATGGGGTACAAGAGTGATCCAGGAATGGATCACTGGACAACAGTCAAAGTTATCCTTAGTAACTAATGGACTGAGGAATTTTTCTCAATTATCGAGGTGATTAAAGAGTTCGTCGTAAAGGAGTTACGTTGATGCATGCTTTGTCACCAATCCGGATGACTATGAGTAGTAAAACCGGATTCGTATATTGGAGCAATCATTTGGAATGGTTCCAAATGGGGCGTAGTAGCATCTATAGGATGACGTAGAGATTTGTAAAGCACACAAAGATCTGAAAGGTTCAGACCCGTTGGCTATAAACCTCTCTCACAAGCAAGACATGATCGAACCCTAGAACTGTATGGGTGTTAAGTTCATTGCAATCACATAGTGGTTGCCGCTAGATCCAGGTACGATCGATACACATGTACTATGTATCTTACGAAATGTACGTATCATGCGTCCTCCATCTCGGAACCCATCTCGGTGGAACAGTGGACAATAAGCTTGTTCCCTCGGTCGTGCTCCATCACGCGTTCATCCACCAAGCGACCGATGAGCTGCAAGAGCAATCTGGGTTGCCAGCGCACCTCCGTAATGAGCAGCTTCAGAGCGGCCATCCTGCATCACGCAGACAAAGGCAACACAAGTTCAGCAGCGGGGTTCACACAGCTAGCCGATTATGCGATAGATAGAGATGTTAATTTAGCAATGTAACTTGCCAGGGACGTCGCCAAGTGATTAGCAAAGAGAGGAAGGTCTTTTGTGCAAAAAAACAACCCCCACATGCCACTCAAAATTAGCATTATTTTCTAGCAAGTTGAGAGCAAGCAAACCACACCTAAACATGGATTTCTATTGCAACCAAAATTACCTGAGGCTAGCCTACACACCCAAGAGAATATCTCTAGTTGACAACTCCTTCATATCATGCACGGATTAAATCCCACAAAATAAACAAAAGGGCAACATGGCAAAATATCACGCGCACTAACTTGCTCAAAAGCTAAAACTAAATGCACAGTTAAATTCTATGGATTTTTCTACCCCGAAAACATATATAACATGTGGGGTTGCAAAATAAAAATAACGCCCACGTATTTGCGGGAATATGTCCTAAACACGATTTAATAAACTAGCGATGGAGCCTACATGCAAAAATGCCAACAACTACTCTAAAATACATGGCAAAAGGTCCCTAAAAACATGAGAATTTCATCTATGGGGTTTGAGCAATCCGCACACGCACGAAAATAAATACGGAACAATTCCCTATTGGGACAACATGAAAAACTAGGCATTCGGCAGGTCAAACTATTTCAAACATGCATGTAAGTTGGAAATTATGAATCTACGTGAAAAACTACACAAGATTCATATACAATACGTTCCGACCCGACATACAGATTAAATTCTACGGGCGTTTTAATATATAATATATTCCTGAAAATACTAAATCGGAAAAAAATCTTAAAATATTCTAACGGGCCAAGACTACCTACAATGGGCCGAATAGGGGCATTGGCGCAAAATAATAAAACATGTCGGGTGCGAGGGATAGAGGAAGGGGGGCTGCTCACCTAGTGGGCTCGACCCAAGAGAGGAGGCGGGGAGAGGCAGGCATCGGGTGGCGCGGGCGGTGCGCTGGGCCGAGGCGCCTGGACCTGGGGTGTTGGGCCGGCTCAGAGCCCAAGCGGGGGTCAGGGCGAGGGAGCACCTGCTCGCGGTCGAAGCTGGAGGCCCACGGTTGAGGAGGAGGCCCACGGGAGGAGTGTCGTCTCCCTCCCGTCGTGTGCTGAAGTGGGGAGCCGAGGCCATGGCGGCGCAGGGCCAGAGGTCGAGGGGCGGACACGAATGGACACCGGGGTACGTGGGGATGCCGGATCCTGATGACGAGCTAGCAGATCTGACAGCAGCCGGCGTCGGCCACGGCTTGCAGGAGGCGGAGCTGCGCACGAGATGCACGACGGCAGCGGCTAGGGAGCAAGGTGGCGACGATGGAGAGGAGCGGGTTCGACGGGGAACAAACGACGGCTGGGGTGGCGCATCCGGCGGCAAGGAGGCGGCTGCGGGGAGCTAGGCGGGCACCTCGAGCACGGGAGCTCAGGAGGAGGAGGAGCCGGCTGGGGGGCGGTGCGATCCGGGCTCGGGCGGTGGCTCGCCAGATGGGCTCGGTGGGCCGGTTCCAGGCTCGGTGGACCCGGCGGCGCTCAGGAGTGAGGGAGGAGAGAGAGGTTTAGTAGAATTTCGCCCCAATTTCAACCGCGCGATCTAGATCAGACGGTTTCGCACGCGGGGATGGGTAAGTGGCCGTGTAGAGTAGGTTAGCCGGAGATGAGAGGGAAAACGGCACCCAACGATGTAATTTTAAAACATCGAAAAAGGTCGACAAATCACTGAATACGGTGCTGCTACGGTCGATGTTCGGGTACTAGACGGACTCCTATTGTGACGAAATTTGGGAGGCGGCCTACCTACAATATATTAAGACTGCACGCCATGTCTCAACCCAATTAGAGAAAGTTTTAAACACAATTTGAAAAACAGGATTTAAATGATGCCGCGGGCGCGTGCGAGTGTGGTCGGGCTTAGAACGGGCAACCACGAGAACCGACAACTAAGAACGGATGCAACTTTTGAAAACTGGTGGCAACGGAGCACCGATGCAATGCTGATTATGCGCATGATGCGATGATGATGCGACAAATAAAAATAATCACACTACGAAAACGGAATAAAAGGGGGAATCTTCTAGAACGTCGGTCTCGGGGTGTCACATCCGGCGAGCGCGTCGCGGCTATGGTCAGGACGTCGGCAGCAGGCAGCCACGGGATTCATGCACGGAGGAGAGCCGGGCGCGGGGCGACTCCTGGCTGCTGCGGCCTCGGACGAGCGGGCGGCCAGGATTGGGGCGCGGTCGGGCGGCGGCGTGCTAGATGGGCTCGGGAGGGCCTGCTGCGGGCCTGGCTGCTGGGAGGAGAGAGGAGGAACAATGGTGGTGGCTAGGGTTTGGTGTGGGGGCTTGGATCTCTAGGAGAGGCTGGTTTGGGTGTCTATTTATAGACACGGGGGCTAGGGTAAGCAATTTTGCACCGTTTCCGAGCCGTCGGTTCTTGATCGGACGGTCCGAAACGAAGGGGTAGGCTCGGTGGATGTATTGGGCTATGTAGAATAGGCTAGGTGGGGAAGGTGGGGAGGTTTGCAGCCCAACACAATATTTTAAAACACCGGAGAATGTTCGACGGTAAACCGAAGATGGTGCCACTACGGTCGACCGTTCGGTTATCAAATGGACTCCAATTGCGACGAATTTTGGCGGGCGGCCCACCTACATGAAAATAAGACCACACACAAAGTTTCAACCCAATCCAAGAATTTTTTATACACATTTTTAAAAACAAGATTTTAACGATGACGCGGGCGCGTGCATGTGTGGTTTGTCTCAAAACGGTCAACAACGAAACAGGGAGAACCAGCAACTAATAACGGATGCAAGTTTTCAAAACAGACGACAACGGAGCACCGATGCAATGCGGATGATGCGGATGATGCGACAAACAAATAATTAACACAGCGACAACGGAATAAAAGGGGAATCTTCTGGAGAGTCGGTCTCGGGCTGTTAGATCTACCTAAGGGGAGATATATCAAACCTTAATACTCAGGGGGGTAATACCATTAAGGGGGTGTGAGAGATATAATTGTTTTTTTGCTATCTTTGGATTGAACTTGTCTTACCCTACCTACTCCCAATATCTACATGCTATGATTTAGGGGGAAAGTTAATCGTACTTGTTCATTCTTAAGGGAGAAGGTTCTAAATTCTCTTGGAGACATATCTATCATCAATAAGATTGCTCATATGTTCTCCATATCTTGGTACTTTTGAAGCTATTTGCATCTTTACAATAGAGTACTCTTGTGTTATCTAACATTTGTTTTCCCAATTGTACTCCTACTACTAAGACGCTCAGGAACCTCAAGGTAAGTATATGCATCATACCCATGTTCATGATGATCTCTTCTCTCTTGCACATATTGTTTGAAAGAGTGAGTCTTGAACCTGGAAGTTCTTCATTCACATATGATTGATGCATATAGGCATAATCTACATGACTTGTCTTGTCCTTCTACCTTGTGTGTGTTCTCCGTTCACATATGTTTGATGCATATAGCCATAATCTACATGACTTGTCTTGTCCTTCTACCTTGTGTGTGTCCCATGCAGTTTAAAGCAACTATCCTTTAAAAAGGGATTGCACACATTTAGGGGGATCTTGTACTAGTCATGTATCCTTCAAAGCGATCACATTATGATGCCTATCTTTATTTGAAGCTTTGATTGTATGTTGTCATCAGTTACCAAAAAAGGGGGAGATTGAAAGCACATATGCTCCCTTGGTGGTTTTGATAATTCCTGACAACATGCATTGTCTCTTGGACTAACACTTGTACCTAGTATATTTCAGGTATAGTCCAGTGAGAGCATTAGCTAAAGGATTGTGAGGAGAAGCGCCTTGATGAAGGACGGAATAAGATTGGATAAAGCTTCAAGCAAGAAGACTCTTCATCTTACACTTTGTGAGAAATCACATTTGAATCCATAGAAAAGCCAATACTACTAAAATGGGATGAGGTTTGATGATGAATTGGTTGCTCAAGTGCTTAGAGATAGACACCAAGAATACTCAGCCACTTTCCCACAATATATATCTGTCCCAAGCCGAATATGGAAAATCGGTGTCACCAACATTTCTCACTCGGCTATACCAATTTTACACTTCGACAGATCCTATGCCAATCCCACCATATCGGTACAACCAATATTCCTATCGGTGCCACCAAGATTGGCTGACCAACTTTCGATTAAGCTAATTTCAAGTTTGGGAAATTCTGAGTTGGAAGTTGGTCTCACCAAGTTTGGAAATCTAGTCTAGGTCATCGTATCGGTACCACCGAAATACATATATCAATCGCGCTGAGAATTCAAAGATGCCACATTTAGTGCACTCGGTACCACCGAGATTAACATTTTAGTTTCACCGAGTTTGAAAATAATGGTGTAACGGTTGGACATGCCTATATATACCCCTCCACCTACTTCTCATTCGTGTTGGAAATATGCCCTAGAAGCAATAATAAAATAGTTATTATTATATTTCCTATTTCAAGATAATCGTTTATTATCAATGCTATAATTGTATCGAATGGAAACATAAATGCATGCGTGGATGTATAGACAAAACAATGTCCCTAGTGACCCTCTAGTTGACTAGCTCGTTAATCAAGGATGGTTAAGGTTTCCTAGCCATAGAAAAGTGTTATCACTTGATGACGGGATCACATCATTAGGGGAATGATGTGATGGACAAGACCCAAACTATAAACGTAGCATATGATCATGTCATTTTGTTGCTATTCTTTTCTACATGTCAAATATACATTCCTATGAACATGAGATCATGTAACTCACTCACATCGGAGGAATGCCTTGGGTGTATCAAACTTCACAACATTACTGGGTGACTATAAAGGTGCTCTACAGGTATCTCCAAAGGTGTCCGTTCAGTTAGAATGGATCAAGACTGGGATTTGTCTCTCCGTGTGACGGAGAGGTATCTCGGGGCCCACTCGGTAATACAACATCACAAACAAGACTTGCACGCAATGTGACTAAAGAGTTAGCCACGAGATCTTGTATTACAGAACGAGTAAAGAGACTTGCCAGTAATGAGATTGAAATAGGTATGTCGATACCGATGATCGAATCTCGGGAAAGTAACACACCGAAGGACAAAGGGAATGGTATACGGGATTGTGTGAATCCTTGATATAGAGGTTCAACCGATAAGTTCTTCATAGAATATGTAGTATCCAATATGGATGTCCAGGTCCCGCTATTGGATATTGACCGGAGACTGTCTCAGTCATGTCTACATAGTTCTCGAACCCACAAGGTTTGCACACTTAAGGTTCGATGACGTTTTGGTATAGTTGAGTTATAGAAGTTGGTGGTCGAAGGTTGTTCGGAGTCTTGGATGAGATCATGGACGTTACGAAGAGCTACGAAATGGTCTAGAGGTAAAGATTGATATATAGGAAGTCATGTTTCGGTCATCAGAAAAGTTTCTGGCTCATCGGTAGTGTACCGGGGACTACTGGGAGGGTTGTGACGACCCAAGAGCCTTGTGGGCTGTGAGAAGAGGTGGACCAGCCCCTGGTGGGCTGGCTAAAACCTCTCTCAAAGGCCCATGCAGCTAGGATAAGATATAAAAGGCAAAGAACTTCTAAAAGGAAGGGAAAGGAGGAGTCCTCCCAAAGTAGTCCACCTTCCCAAAAGGAAGGTGGACTCCTCCTTTGGTTCGGCTGACCCCTCTCCTTGGAGGAGGGTCCAAGGAAGCATCCTCTCCTCTCCTCCTATATATACTAGGGGTTTGAGGGTTTATATGACTAAATAATCAGCCACGTGTTGCCCTCTCTCTAGATCCGTTTCTCCTCTAGTCTAGTTTTCAGCGGTGCTTAGGTGAAGCCCTACTCGACTAGCTCCACCACCATCGCTGTCACGCCGTCGCGCTGCGTGATAACTCATCTACCTCTCTGCCCGCTCTTGCTGGATCAATAAGGCGGACATCATCGTCGAGTTGTACGTGTGCTGAACGCGGAGGTGCCCTCCGTTCGACGCTAGATCGGGATGGATTCTGGGACGGTGATGATTTGGATCGCGAAGATGTTCGAGTACGTCAACCGCATTTATTAATGCTTACCGCTTAGCAATCTACAAGGGTATGTGGATCTGATCTCCGTCTCGTAGATGATCATCACCATGATAAGTCTTCGTGTGCGTAGGAAATTTTTTGTTTCCCATGCAACGTTCCCCAACAGTGGTATCATGAGCTAGGTTCATGCGTAGATGATATCTCGAGTATAACACAAAAGAGTGTGTGGGTGTTGATGTTCAATTTGCTGCCCTCCTTAGTATTTTATTGATTCATGTCATTGTTGGATTGAAGCTCCCCGGACCAACTTTACTCGTACGCTTATGAGAGACCGGTTTCATCAACTGACATGCAACTTGTTGCATAAAGATGACTGGCGGGTGTCTGTTTCTTCAACTTTAGTTGAATCGGATTTGACCGAGGCGGTCCTTGGAGAAGGTTACATAGAAATTTGCGTATCACCGTTGTGTCTTTTCGTAAGTAAGATGCAATCATACTAGATACCCATAGTAGGCATGTAAAACATGCAACAACAAATTAGAGGACGTCTAACTTGTTTTTGCAGGGTATGCTTGTGATGTGATATGTCCAATGACATGATATGATGTATTGGTTGTATGAGATGATCATGTTGCAATAGTTAAATATCGACTTGCACATCGATGCTACAGCAACCGGCAGGAGCCATAGGGTTGTCTTTAAATTTATTTTGCGCTTGCAGATGCTCTTGCTATATCGCTAGGCAGTAGCTTTAGTAGTAACACCATAGATAGCGCGACAACCTCGATGGCAAAACAATGATGGAGATCATGGTGTGGCGTCGGTGATGATGGAGATCATACCTGTGCTTTGGTGATGGAGATCAAGAAGCACAAGTTCATGGCCATATCATGTCACTTTTTGATTTGCATGTGATGTTAACCACTTTATGCACCTTATTTTACTTAGGACGGTGGTAGCATTGTAAGGTGATCTCTCACTAAAATTTCAAGATAAAATTGTGTTCTCCCCGACTGTGCACCATTGAGACAGTTCGTGGTTTCGAGACACCACGTAATGATCGGGTGTGATAGACTCAACGTTCACATACAACGGGTGCAAAACAGTTGCACACGCGGAACACTCGGGTTAAACTTGACGAGCCTAGCATGTACAAACATGGCCTTGGAATAAAAGAGGTCGAAATGTCGAGCATGACTCATATAGTTGATACGATCAACATGAATACGATCACCATTGAAACTAATCTGAACTCACGTGATGATCGGACTTGAGTTAGTGGATTTGGATCATGCGACACTCGAATGACTAGAGGGATGTCTATTTGAGTGGGTGTTTAGTAGTAATATGATTATCTAAACTCAATTGTCTTGAACATAGTCTAAGTAATCTTCGCAAAAAATTATGTTGTAGATCAATGGCTCGCGCAGTAGCAACCCTGAATTTTAATACGTTCCTAGAGAAAGCTAAGCTGAAAGATGATGGAAGCAACTTTGTTGACTGGGCTCGTAATCTGAGGCTTATCCTCACGGCTGGACAGAAGCAATATGTCCTTGATGCTACGCTAGGTGATGCTCCACCCGCTACGATGACCCAAGATGTTTTGAATGCTTGGCAGTCCCGTAAGGATGACTACTCATTGCTTCAATGTGCAATTTTGTATGGCTTCAAACCAGGACTTCAAAGACGTTTTCAACGTCATGGAGCATATGATATGTTCCAGGAGTTGAAGTTTATCTTTCATAGGAATGCCCGGATCGAGAGGTATGAGACCTCCGATAAGTTCTATGCTTGCAAAATGGAGGAGAACTAGCCTGTCAGCGAACACATACTCAGATTGTCTGGGTACTCTCACCGTCTAGCTGAGCTGGGGATTGACCTCCCGCAAGAGGCTATCACTGACAGAGTTCTTCAATCACTGCCACCTAGCTATAAGAGCTTCGTATTGAACTATAACATGCAAGGTATGAATAAGTCCAAGAATCCAATCGCCGAGATGTTTGCGATGCTCAAAGTCGCAGAATCAGAAATCTAGAAAGAGCATCAAGTGTTGATGGTTAATAAGACCACCAGTTTCAAGAAAATGGCAAAGGAAAGAAGGGTAACTCCAAGAAGAGTGGCAAATCTGTTGCCCCCCAACGAAGAAACGCAAGGCTGGACCTAAGCCGGAAACTGAGTGTTATTATTGCAAGTGAACTGCTCACTAGAATCGAAACTGCCCCAAGTATCTGGCCGATAAGAAGGCGTCCAACACCAAACAAGGTATATTTGATATAGATGTTATTGATGTGTACCTCACCAGCTCTTGTAGTAGTGCCTGGGTATTTGATATCGGTTATGTTGCTCATATTTGCAACTCAAAATAGGAACTACGGAATAAACGAAGGCTAGCGAAGGATGAAGTGACGATGCGCGTGGAAAATGGTTCCAAGGTCGATGCGATCACCGTCGGCACGCTCTCACTTCAGTTACCATCGGGATTAGTGATGAACTTAAATAATTGTTATTTAGTGTCTGCGTTGAGCATGAGCATGAGGATGAAATCATTTAAGTCATAGAATAATGGTTCTTCTATTTATATGAGTAATATCTTTTATGGTCATGTACCCAACGTGAGGGGTTAGTTCAGATTGAATCTCGGTTGTGATAACACTCATGTCCATAACATTGAGATCAAAATATGTAGAGTTAATAATGATAGGGCCACTTTCTCGTGGCACTGCCTCTTAGGTCATATTGGTGTAAAGCGCATGATGAAACTCCATGCAGATGGACTTTTGGAGTCACTTGATTTTGAATCACTTGACACATGTGAACCATGTCTCATGGGCAAGATGACTAAGACTCCGTTCTCTGAATCAATGGAGCGTGCAAGTGACTTGTTGGAGATCATACATAGTGATGTGTGTGGACCGATGAGCATAGAGGCGCGCGGCGAATATCGTTTTTTCTCACCTTCACTGACGATTTGAGTAGGTGTGGTTATATCTACTTGATGAAGCACAAAAGCAATTTCAGAGTGAAGTTGAAAATCATCATAACAAGAAGATCAAGTTCCTACGATATGATCGACGAGGTGAATATCTGAGTTACGAGTTTGGTGCTCACTTAAGACAATGTGGAATTGTTTCACTCTTGACACCGCGTGGTACACCACAGAGCAATGGTGTGTCCGAACGTCATAATCGTACTTTATTAGATATGGTGCGTTCTATGATGTCTCTTACTGATTTGCCGTTATCATTTGGGGCTATGCATTGAAGATAACTGCATTTACTTTAAATAGGGCACCATCAAAATCCGTTGAGACGACATCATATGAGTTGTGGTATGGCAAGAAGCCAAAGTTATCATTTCTTAAAGTTTGGGGATGTGATGCTTATGTCAAAAAGCTTCAGCCTGAAAAGCTGGATCCCAAAGCGGAAAAGTGTGTCCTCATGGTTACCCAAAAGAGATAGTTGGGTATACCTTCTATCTCAAATCTGAGGGCAAAATGTTTGTCACTAAGAACAGAGCCTTTCTTGAGAAAGTGTTTCTCTCAAAACAATTGAGTGGGAGGAAGATAGAACTTGATGAGGTTGTGGAACCTCTACTTCAACAAGATGGTGGCGCAGGGCAGGAAATTTTTTTTTGTCGAGGGAACACCAGTTGAATAGGAATCTAATGATGGTGATCATGAAGCTTCAGATCAAATTGCTATTGGACCTCGCAGGTCAACAAGAGCACGTACTGCTCCTGAGTGGTATGGGAATCATGTCTTGTCAATCATGTTGTTCGACAACAATGAGCCTACGAATTATGGAGAAGCAATGGTGGGCCAAGATTCCCACAAGTGGTTAGAAGCCATGAAATCTGAGATAGGATCTATGTATGAAAACAAAGTATGGACTTTGGAAGTATTACCTGAAGGTCAAAAGGCTACTCAGAACAAATGTAGCTTTAAGAATAAGACGACAGGGATGGTAATGTGACCGTTTATAAAGCTCGACTTGTGGCAAAGGGTTTTTCACAAGTTAAAGGTGTCGACTACAATGAGACATTCTCACCCGTAGTGATGCTTAAGTCCGTCTGAATCATGTTAGCAATAGATGCATTTATCGATTATGAAATCTGGCAGATGGATGTCGAAATGGCGTTCCTTAACGAGTTTCTTAAGGAAGAGTTGTTTATGATGCAACCCGAAGGTTTTTTCGATCCATAGAATACTGACAAAGTATGCAAGCTCCTGCGATCCATTTATGGACTGGTGCAGGTATCTCGGAGTTGGAATCATCGCTTTGATGAGGTGATCCAGGCATTCGGGTTTATACACATATTTGGAGAAGCTTGTATTTACATGTAAGTGAGTGGGAGCTCTATAGGATTTCTAATATTATATGTGGATGACATATTGCTAATCGGAAACAATGTAGAGTTTTTGGAAAGCATAAAGGATTACTTGAATACAAGTTTTTCAATGAAGGACCTGGGAGAAGCTTCTTACATATTGGGGGAAAAGATGCATAGAGGTAGGTCAAGGCGCCTGATAGAACTTTCTCAAAGCACATACCTTGACAAAGTTTTGAAGAAGTTCAAAATGGATCGATGTCACATCCCTGACCCCTTAAGCAAGTTAGTCTTGTGCTCATGTCTTCTTTGCATTTGCATCTAAGAATTTTCAACAAGATCAAAGAAAGAGGTGAAGGAAAACCCAAAACCCTAGCCACTACTTTAAATAAAGGAAATCTCAAACTAGTTGAAATCAATGAACTCAAAATGGCCTCAAGAAATGTTCAAACTTTCTGATAAATCATGAAAGTAAATGAGCATTGGAGAAAACTATTTTCTTGACACTTTAAGCATTTTAAATAAATGCAAAAGCTACTGGTTTCAAGCTTTAAATTTGAAATCAGAAACTTTAAATTTCCAAAAATGTTGAAAACTTTGGAAATAGTTGGAAATATTCCAACAAATATTCTAGGGTGCTTAACATAGCTTTTACAATTTATTTGGGAGTTGAAATAAATAGAAAATCAATGAATTAGCAAAACAGAAACAAAAACAGAAAAAAGGGGAAAGGAGTTACGTGTCGCTCACCTCGCCCGGCCCATCCCACCTCCTGTCGTCTTCCTCCCTGCCAGTGGGCAGCAGGAGGTGTCCGCCGCGTTCTCCGACGCGGCCACGCACCTGTGCACCTGCCTGGCCGCCGCCTCGCGCTGGCAAGGCCGGGGATAAGCTCCCCGAGGCCGCCCCTATCCATTCCCAGCACCAGTTCTCCCCCTCCTCTCGGATCTCTCCTCCCCCTTCTGCCGCCATTGGAGCCCAAGCAGAGCTCGAGCTTGTCGTCGTTCTAGCCGACCTCCCTTCCTTCTGAGCCGCGCGTTAGCTCCGCTGCAACCCCCTGAAGCTTCCTAGCCACGAGCCCGACACCCAGATGCAGTGAATCGACGTGCAGCAGTCATCTTCTTCCTCGGGTCACCGAAGATCGCCGCCGACGTTCTCCCTCTCCAGGCCGTCCCCGAGCAGACTAGCGCCACCACTGCACTCCCCGTGAGCATGCGGTCATTTCCTCTACGTTCTCCCCGTCGATCCCCTCCTCTAGCCCTAGTTTCATCGGAGCCCGACGAGGACCGCCGCTGCAGCTCGTCGCCGGTAACCCTCCGGTGAAGTGCTGGTCCGTCTGAGGCTACCAACAGCCTCAGGACGTCGTGTAGATGCGTTAGGTGCCCAGCCCCGAGCGTTTTGACCCCGTATCCGATGGCTTCGACGATGGCCGAACTTGGTCGCCGCCAAGCTCGTCGCCGGCGTAGATCCCGGCCACCCCAGCCCCTGGGGCTTGTTCCATCGTGCGCGCCATCGAGTGGCCGTTCCTCCCATGGTCTCAGCCGTGCGTTTGGCCCTCTGTGCGCCATTTCCGAGCCCTCCCGACGTTCCGGTGCTCGCCGGAGGCTCCCCGCCGGCGAGGACGACCTCGCCGCCGGTGGATCTCGGCTGGCCTGAGCCACTCACTGGTGGGGCCAGCCTCTGGCAAGATTAAAGATAATAAAAATAAATCAGATAAGTTAATAAGTCACTGACATGTGGGACCAGTAAGTTTAATCAACTAATTAAGTTTAAACTTAATCTAAAATTGACCAGAGAGACTGACCAGTGGGTCCCACTGGTCAGGTTTGACTTTCAACGGCCAGTTGGACCTGCTGATGTCATGCTGATGCAATAAATGTATTTTCCAGTATAAAAAAATTCCAGAAATGTTTAAAACTTCAAAAATTCATAGAAATTAATCTGTAACTCCAATGAAAATAATTTATATATGAATAAGTATCAGAAAAATTCAAGGAATCTGAATATGCTATTTTCAGTCATGTTTGAAAAAGTTACAGAACCCAAACATGTAGATTAATGAATTGGTCAATTCCAATAAATACTTTATAAATGGAATTTGGAAAATATTCAAATTTCATTATGAAATGACATGATCACACATTGTTTTAATAACCAACCAGTACCTTAACATGACATCTCATGCATGTTAACATCAAGTTGATCTGAGCATCAGGTCGAATCAATTAAATCGGTATCCGAGAATACCTGGTTTGAATTGATATCCGAATATGATTCAATCAATCTCAAACCTAATACATGTTGATCATAATAGTTTATCACCTTGCATTCTCATGCCATGCTCACGCATCATCTTGCTTGCATATGATTGTTATTGATTGTTGCCATTCATTTCGGTAGGCTCCGCACCCCCGGATTCCACCGAATATCCGTCTGACGGATATTGTCCCTCCTCTGAGCAACAAGGCAAGCAACCCTTTTGATCATTTCGATAATTCCCATGTTCTTGCTCCTGCACTTATTTATTGCATTAGGATCAAATGCTTCAACTGCTTTTGCCACGTTACTTGAACCCACTTCCTTTGCATGACCTAACCTTGTCACAGTAAATAGCCGAACCTTGCAACCTAGCATACCTGGTAGTTGCTTGAGCTATGATGTGCCTTATCCTGCTATGCATGCTATGCTTAGAGTTGTGTATGGTCTGTCATCTGGGAGATGAACATAATTGTGAGAATGTGTTCGGTAAGCAAAGGTTGTGTGTTGAACCTGATTTGGTAAAGGTACCGGTGAAAGGCTGTGTAGGAGTACATGGCGGGTTGTTTCATTGGAACCGTCCTTAGGAACTGAGATCCGTGTATGTAATCCAAGACTAGATGCTACCACATGCTGGGCCCTGAAATATGACCCCGCTCGGCCTATTAATCGCTTAGTACTCGGTCCAGGAGTTGCAAGTAGTTTCTGGTGTGTATATAATGCTGGAGGCCGTGCATGGTGCTGACCTGAGAGGTGGGCCGTGATGCGGTAGGCAGTGGCACGGTGTACCAAGTGGCACCCGGATGGTGGGCTTGGGAACCCTACGCACATCGTTTGAGGCCGTGGCGGAAACCTCGGCCGGACTTCCGTATGAGTTACTCTCAGATAGGCGATAAACCTGGACTAGGTACTAGTGTGGTTAACGGTCGTGGCCGACTCCCTCGCTGGGCTTCTGCTTGAAGGTTGCCGAGGTGCATGACGTGCACATGGCGATAAGTGGTGAGAGCGTGTGTGACGAAGTACACCCCTGCAGGGTTATGATCTATTCGAATAGCCGCGTCTCCGGATATGGACTACTTGGAGACATATGTTGTTCATAGATAACTTCAATGGCTACTCATAAAATTGTCAAGATAAGCGTGAGTGTCGTGGACGGCATTTCCGTATGGAGACGGAATGATTCCACGATAGTGTATTTTTGTGGTGTTAGTGGACTCGTGTGCGAGAAATCAAGTTGTCAAAATTATTTAAAAATGCAAGTTGTCTAGCCACGAGTCAAATGCTGGCTTTCCGCATGAAACCCCACAATACCTTTTGATACCTTGCATGAGTAGTTAGTTATCCTAAAGTCTTGCTGAGTACCTTCGTACTCATGTTTGCTTAATAAATGTTGCAGAGGTTTCTAATGACCCTAATGGAGGGTTCTTTGTAGACATCGACGACGACGAGTAGCTGGTGTCCCAGCTACGATCTGGCCCTACGTTGGATCTGTAGTATAGTCAGGCCATGTGCCTTCTAGTTGCCCTGTCTGTACTCAGACAGTTTAAACTCTTCCGCTGGCTTGTAACTGAATGACTGCTATTATGGGTCGTGAGACCCTTAATGTGTAATATTATGTGTGTGGCTCTTCCGAGCCTCCTAAATAAAGGTTGTATGTTTATGGTTATGTTGTGATGCCATCGATGTATCTATACATATCGGCATGCCAGGCGTACTTGTGTCGTACTTGATATGTATGGGGTTTGATTACCTAGTCGTGAGCTTTAGTAGCATTCCTCACAAGGAAATGCCCCTTTGTGATCCAACGAGCCTTGGTAGCTCGCTACTGCTCCGGACACATTGGTTGACCGGCATGTGTCCTTCTTAGCTGCTGTGTCTGTCCTCTTTGGGGAAATGTCACGCGATGTAATGGAGTCCTTGTAGCTTGCTACGACTCGTCTACACTCGCTGGTGACCGACACCTGCTTTGTTGGGTCATGTATGCCTATCCTTGTGCGGTACTGCCACTTTGGTTTATGACTAGACATGTCGATCCGGGTTCTTTGACATTGGAATGCTAGCGACACTATTGCATACGCGAGTCAAAAGACGCAAACTGTCCCGGCTAAGGTAAGGCTCCAGCCGTGGAGTTAACCGTGCGTGAGACCGCAAAGGGATGCGATGTGTTACCGGCTGGATTCCTATGGCTTAGGATCGGGGTCCCGACAGCGTTGGTATCAGAGCCTGACTGACTATAGGATTACTAAGCCAAACTGGTCGAAGTTGAGTCTAGAATTGCGTTAGTTATATATAAGGGAATTGTTTGTGGAAGGGAACGTAAGACTCTTGTTCTTTTCTCAAGTTATTCTATTCTGGTCATCCTCGTCTTTTCTGCGGGAATTAAGGACTAGGTTACTCATCTTCTTCTAGGCTCGTGTTTTTGATTGGTAGATTATAGGACTACGGGTCAAGAGATATTGGGTTTCTGTCATTCCTAGGAAAAAGGAAGTAAGTTTGATGATCAGAGAGTTGAACTTGATAGTTGAGTGGTTACGCTATTCCATTTTGGGTTGTCTCAAAAATTGTTTTGAGCATTTAGAGCCGTTATGCTGCCCAATTTTTCATTCGGAGCTCTAATGCTTTTGCATTACTCTCTATTTACAGATGCCTGACCGTCCTTCTCGTCAGGTGGTACGTCTGACCAGGTGCATTGATGTGCCGGGTCATACGGCCATGCTGGTCAGGGTGATGTCGGTGTGCGGTTACCGCTAGTACCCCGAGTACACAGTGGAGGAACAGTACCGAGACTTCAACCAGAGCGAGTACATCTGCACTGTTAGGGTATTTCCAGACTACCCTGGAACTGAGAAGCCAATCCATTGGTCCTATGGGTTGGGGGTCACCGTTGAGATGGCAGTACGGGATGCTGCCTATTCAATGCTGACCATTATGAGAGCGAGACATGCACTGCTGCAGAATTCAGAGTTCTGCTATGTTCCGGCCTCTCAGCCTGGTGCAGAGGGATACCTCAGTGGACTCTATTTTGATTCTTCTATGGAGGATCCACTACTGCAGTCCACTGTTGAGATGCTAGAGAACAGAGACAGGGATGCTCGTGCTCTCCGCATGGAACTTTATTCTACCCGTGCCCGTCTGTGGACGGCTTTGACGCAGCTGGCACCGGTAGTCTAGACAGGGTATGGAGAGATGGAGATGCTGAACCCTGTTAGGACCCATCTTCCGGCCCACGTTGACTGGACAGCTATAGGAGGAGTCACACCTCTGCGGGGACCCCTCTTACCACCAGTGAGGGGACCAAGGCCACATCCATGTCCTTATGGATCCCAGGGATCTCAGGCTAGAGTGTTTCCTGATCCGCAGGTTGAGCTTCCAGGTCATGGAGGTAATCTCTATGAGATGTTCTATGCGGATGTCTGAGCTGTGAGCGGAAGGATAGTATGGTAGTAGCCGTACGTTCACAGTCCTGCGTGACTTGTGAAGTATGCCTGTGATGTGAAATGAATTCCGGAGGCCTAGATAGATAATGTATAGGAAGCTTGTAAGCCTCTGATGAGTAGTTTCATAATTTCAGTAGTTTGCTCTTCGGGTAAGGTTGTACTGAACTATGTAAGGGTGTGTATGAACCATGGTGTATATATAGCAGTTGCTTGTTACCATGCTGTTCGGATATTCATTTCTGCATTCCGTGCGTCTAGTACATTCTTAATCCATAGCTAGTATTGATATGATATTGGTCTAAGCTGTGAGTTTGTTTGTCAGGATGGTGTTCACCCGGTTGAACCGTGCCCCTACTCATGAGCAAGGCGAGGGTAGTCAAGCGTCGCAGGAAGACCTGCCTCACCCGCCCTCTCTGGCGGAAGTGATGCTTGAGGCAGAGAGAAACAAAAGGGAGAGCAATCGACTGTTAGAGCGTATTGAGCAGAATACGGCTCGACAGCCTAGGAATGCCGCAGTGTCCCTCAATGACTTTGTGAAGCTGAATCCTCCAAAGTTTCATCATTCCGTCGATCCCCTCGACGCTGATGACTGGCTGTGCAGTGTCTCATGCAAGATTCGCTCTGAGAATGTGTCTGAGGCCGACAAGGTGACCTTTGCGGCATATTTCCTGGAGGGACCCGCCAATCTGTGGTGGGAGAATTTTGAAGCAATGCGTCCCGCTGAACCAATAGCCACATGGGCAGACTTCAGTGCAGCCTTTCGTCTGCACCATATTCCAGAGGGCCTGATGGACAGAAAGAGAGAAGATTTATGTACCTTCACTCAGGGCAAGTTGCCTGTGGATGCCTATAGCCGCGAGTTCGGTAACCTCGCTCGCTATGCAACAGAGGAGGTGTCTACTGACGCCAAGAAGCAAGCAAGATTCCGTAAGGGCCTGAGCCCTGAGCTCCGTCGTGATCTGCGCCTCCATGAGTGTGCAAGCCTTCAAGCCCTGGTCAACAAAGCGATCAGTGCCGAGACTGGTCACACTGATTTTGAAGACACCAGGAAGCACTCCCGTGACTTTGGCTCGTCTTCTGGTTCCGCGTTTCCAAAACGCAGGCTGTGGGTCCGAACAGTTCTCTGCCGCCAAGATACACTCCGAGGCCATCCTACGTGGCGCCTCAGACGAATCAGGCCAACCCTCCAGCAAAAGCTTATGGTGGTCCAGCTAGCAATGCTGCACCACGTGCCAATCAAGTGATATGCTACAAGTGTGGAGAACCAGGGCACTATTCCCGTGAGTGTCCTCAAAATGTGGGTGCCAAGCAACCCGGAAAGTTCGTCGGGCAAGCCAAGTCGGACAAAGCTTACTATGTGAAGCCAACTCCTGCACGTGGCCGTCTGAACTATGTGTCAGCAGAAGAAGCTGCAGAGGATCCCGACGTCATGCTGGGTACGCTTCTTGTTAATCATCACCCAACGTCTGTTCTCTTTGACACTGGATCTTCTCATTCCTTCATTTTAGAAAGTTATGCACAGTTGCATAACATGTCTTTTTGTGGTATGCCAATCCCATTGGTTGTCCAAACCCCTGGTAGTAAATGGCAAACCTCTAGGATAACCTATGACAATGAAATTCTAGTAGACAGGCTAGTTTTTCTAGCCTCATTGATAGCCTTGAAATCTTCGGATATTAATATCATCTTGGGCATGGACTGTATGTCAGCTCACTATGCCAAGATTGATACTCATTCTAGAAATGTCCAGCTTACCCATCCCTCGGGTGAGATGGTAAATGTCTCTACTCGAGTTGCCAAATGCCAACTCTATTCCTTAAATGCCAACCCTCTTCCGGAACTCGAAGACATTCCGGTAGTCCGTGACTTCCCGGATGTCTTTCCAGAGGAACTGCCAGGAATTCCACCTGACAGAGATGTGGAGTTTGTGATAGATCTTGTTCCGGGAACTGTCCCAATAGCCAGAAGACCATATAAGATGGCACCCCTGGAGCTAACCGAACTTAAGAAGCAACTAGATGAGGCCTTGAACAAAGGTTTCATTCGTCCTAGCTCTTCTCCTTGGGCTTGCCCCGTCCTCTTCGTCAAGAAGAAAGACGGAACGGATCGGATGGTTGTAGATTACCGACCAGTTAATCTGGTCACCATAAAGAACAAGTATCCGCTCCCCAGGATCAACGACCTGTACGATCAGCTTGCTGGATCCTCAGTCTTCTCTAAAATGGATTTGAGGTTGGGATACCATCAAATCAAGATCAAGAACGGGGACATTCCAAAAACGGCTTTTGTTACTCGTTATGGCCAATACGAGTACACCGTCATGTCCTTCGGTTTGACCAATGCCCCAGCCACCTTCTCTCGACTGATGAATTCAATCTTCATGGAGTATTTGGATAAATTCGTCGTGGTATATCTCGACGATATCCTCATCTACTCGAAGAATGAACAAGAACATGCCGAGCATCTAAGGCTGGTATTGATGAAACTTCGAGAGCATCGCCTTTATGCCAAGTTTTCAAAATGCGAATTTTGGTTACCAGAAGTGACCTATCTGGGTCACGTAATCTCTGGTAAGGGTATTGCTGTCAATCCCAAGAGAGTTCAAGCTGTCCTTGATTGGACTCAACCTGAATCGGTTAAGCAAGTTAGGAGTTTTCTTGGTTTAGCGAGCTATTGTCGCCGCTTCGTCGAGAATTTCTCCAAGGTTAAAAAGCCTCTAACTGAACTCCTCAAGAAAGATAAAAAGTCCGAGTGGACACCACAGTGTGAGCATAGTTTTCAGGAACTGAAAAGACGCCTGACTTCCGCACCTGTGTTGCTACCACCAGATTTTTCTAAGGACTTTGTTATCTATTGCGACGCCTCGCGACAAGGATTAGGTTGCATTCTCATGCAAGATCGTCATGTGATCGCATACGCATCTCGACAGTTGCGTCCACATGAGGATAATTATCCCACACATGACCTTGAGCTTGCAGCTGTGGTCCATGCACTAAAAACCTGGCGACATTACCTTCTCAGTAATCGTTGCGAAATATTCACTGATCACCAAAGTCTGAAATATATCTTCACCCAGCCGGATTTGAATCTCAGGCGAAGACGGTGGGTTGAGTTGATCTCGGATTACGACTTAGGGATAACTTACACCCCGGGGAAGGCCAATGTTATGGCCGATGCACTAAGTCGTAAATCTTATTGTAACAATTTGATGCTACAACAAGGTCAACCACATCTCCATGAGGACTTTCGGAAGTTGAATCTTCATATTGTTCCTCAAGGATTCCTTTCTACCCTGGTGGCGAAGCCTACTCTTAAGGATCAAATCATAGCTGGCCAAAAGCGTGACAAGGGTATATCACGGATCAAGGAGAATATTTTTAGCGGAAACGCTAAAGAATTTTCCATGAACGATCAAGGTGTTGTGTTCTTCCAGAATCGTCTAGTGGTTCCTAAGAACCCACATCTAAGGCAGTTAATCCTTAAGGAGGCTCATGATTCTCCTCTCACCATTCATCCCGGTAGTACTAAGATGTATCAGGACCTACGCCAGAGGTTCTGGTGGACTAGGATGAAGAGAGAAATTGCTGAGTTCGTTGCTAACTGCGACGTTTGTCGTCGAGTTAAGGCAGAACATCAAAGGCCTGCTGGCACCCTTCAGCCTCTAGCTATTCCTGAATGGAAATGGGATAAAGTTAGCATGGATTTCATTACCGGATTTCCCAAGACCAAGAAAGGAAATAATGCTATCTTTGTGGTCATTGACCGTCTTTCCAAAGTGGCTCATTTTCTTCCTGTTCGTGAGAGTATAATAGCTAGCCAGCTAGCAGAGTTATATATCTCCCGAATAGTGTCTCTTCATGGTGTTCCCCTGGAGATTAACTCGGACCGTGGGAGTATCTTTACTTCTCGCTTCTGGGAAAGTTTTCAGAATGCAATGGGGACTCACCTATCTTTTAGCACTACTTTCCATCCCCAATCAAGTGGTCAAGTAGAAAGAGTGAATCAAATCCTAGAAGATATGCTCCGAGCTTGTGTTATATCGTTCGGTATGAATTGGGAAAAGTGCCTTCCATTCGCCGAATTTGCTTATAACAATAGTTACCAATCAAGCTTGGGCAAAGCTCCTTTTGAAGTTCTCTATGGACGAAGATGTCGGACTCCTCTTAATTGGTCAGAAACCGGAGAGAGGCAACTCTTTGGCCCGGATATGATCCAGGATGCAGAAGAGCAGGTTCGCATTATTCGTGAAAAGTTGAAAACAGCCCAGTCTCGTCAAAAGAGCCAATATGATCGTCATCATAAGGCTGTGACCTTTGAAGTTGACGAGAAGGCTTACCTTCGGGTTACACCTTTGAAGGGTACCTATCGATTCGGTATCAAGGGCAAATTGGCTCCTCGTTACATTGGTCCTTTTCGCATTCTTGCCAAACGAGGAGAAGTTGCCTACCAGTTGGAACTTCCTCCACATCTTTCCAAGGTTCATGATGTTTTCCACGTCTCGCAACTCAGGCGTTGCTTTTCGGATCCTATCCGTGAAGTGGACCACGAAACACTTGATCTCCAAGATAACCTTTCATACCGAGAATACCCCATGCGTATTCTTGATCAAGCTGAGCGTACCACTCGACGTCGAAACCTCAAGTTTCTTAAAGTTCAATGGTCAAATAATTCTGAAAAGGAGGCAACTTGGGAAAGAGAGGATCGTCTCCGACTTGAGTATCCTGCGTTATTCCCGACGACTTCTAAATCTCGGGACGAGATTCTTTTGAGTGGGGGTGAGTTGTCACATCCCTGACCCCTTAAGCAAGTTAGTCTTGTGCTCATGTCTTCTTTGCATTTGCATCTAAGAATTTTCAACAAGATCAAAGAAAGAGGTGAAGGAAAACCCAAAACCCTAGCTACTACTTTAAATAACGGAAATCTCAAACTAGTTGAAATCAATGAACCCAAAATGGCCTCAAGAAATGTTCAAACTTTCTGATAAATCATGAAAGTAAATGAGCATTGGAGAAAACTATTTTCTTGACACTTTAAGCATTTTAATTTAATGCAAAAGCTACTGGTTTCAAGCTTTAAATTTGAAATCAGAAACTTTAAATTTCCAAAAATGTTGAAAACTTTGGAAATAGTTGGAAATATTCCAACAAATATTCTGGGGTGCTTAACATAGCTTTTACAATTTATTTGGGAGTTGAAATAAATAGAAAATCAGTGAATTAGCAAAACAAAAACAAAAACAGAAAAGGGGAAAGGAGTTACCTGTCGCTCACCTGGCCCGGCCCATCCCAGCTCCTGTCGTCTTCCTCCCCGCCAGTGGGCAGCAGGAGGTGGCCGCCGCGTTCTCCGGCGCGGCCACGCACCTGTGCGCCTGCCTGGCCGCCGCCTCGCGCTGGCAAGGCCGGGGATAAGCTCCCCAAGGCCGCCCCTATCCATTCCCAGCGCCAGTTCTCCCCCTCCTCTCGGATCTCTCCTCCCCCTTCTGCCGCCATTGGAGCCCGAGCAGAGCTCGAGCTCGTCATCGTTCTAGCCGACCTCCCTTCCTTCTGAGCCGCGCGTTAGCTCCGCCGCAACCCCCTGAAGCTTCCTAGCCACGAGCCCGACGCCCAAATGCAGTGAATCGACGTGCAGCAGTCGTCTTCTTCCTCGGGTCACCGAAGATCGCCGCCGACGTTCTCCCTCTCCAGGCCGTCCCCGAGCAGACTAGCGCCACCACTGCACTCCCCGTGAGCATGCAGTCATTTCCCCTAAGATCTCCCCGTCGATCCCCTCCTCTAGCCCTAGTTTCATCGGAGCCCGACGAGGACCATCGTTGTAGCTCGTCACCGGTAACCCTCCGGTGAAGTGCTGGTCCGTCTGAGGCTACCAACAGCCTCAGGACGTTGTGTAGATGCGTTAGGTGCCCAGCCCCGAGCGTTTTGACCCCGTATCCGATGGCTTCGACGATGGCCGAACTTGGTCGCCGCCAAGCTCGTCGCCGGCATTGATCCCGGCCACCCCAGCCCCTAGGGCTTGTTCATCGTGCGCGCCATCGAGTGGCCGTTCCTCCCATGGTCTCAGCCGTGCGTTTGGCTCTCTGTGCACCATTTCCGAGCCCTCCCGATGTTCTGGTGCTCTCCGGAGGCTCCCCGCCGGCGAGGACGACCTCGCCGTCGGTGGATCTCGGCTGGCCTGAGCCACTGACTGGTGGGGCCAGACTCTAGCAAGATTAAAGATAATAAAAATAAATCAGATAAGTTAATAAGTCACTAACATGTGGGACCAGTAAGTTTAATCAACTAATTAAGTTTAAACTTAATCTAAAATTGACCATAGAGACTGACCAGTGGGTCCCATTGGTCAGGTTTGACTTTCAACGGCCAGTTGGACCTGCTGATGTCATGCTGATGCAATAAAAGTATTTTCGAGTATAAAAATAATTCCAGAAATGTTTAAAACTTCAAAAATTCATAGAAATTAATCTGTAACTCCAATGAAAATAATTTATATATGAATAAGTATCAGAAAAATTCAAGGAATCTGAATATGCTATTTTCAATCATGTTTGAAAAAGTTACAGAACCCAAACATGTAGATTAATGAATTGGTCAAGTCCTATAAATACTTTATAAATGGAATTTGGAAAATATTCAAATTTCATTATGAAATGACATGATCACACATTGTTCTAATAACCAACCAGTACCTTAACATGACATCTCATGCATGTTAACATCAAGTTGATCTGAGCATCAGGTCGAATCAATTAAATCGGTATCCGAGAATACCTGGTTTGAATTGATATCCGAATATGATTCAATCAATCTCAAACCTCATACATGTTGATCATAATAGTTTATCACCTTGCATTCTCATTCCATGCTCATGCATCATCTTGCTTGCATATGATTGTTATTGATTGTTGCCATTCATTTCGGTAGGCTCCGCACCCCCGGATTCCACCGAATATCCGTCTGACGGATATTGTCCCTCCTCTGAGCAACAAGGCAAGCAACCCTTTTGATCATTCCGATAATTCCCATGTTCTTGCTCCTGCACTTATTTATTGCATTAGGATCAAATGCTTCAACTGCTTTTTCCACGTTAGTTGAACCCACTTCCTTTGCATGACCTAACCTTGTCACAGTAAATAGCCGAACCTTGCAACCTAGCATACCTGGTAGTTGCTTGAGCTATGATGTGCCTTATCTTGCTATGCATGCTATGCTTAGAGTTGTGTATGGTCTGTCATTTGGGAGATGAACAGAATTGTGAGAATGTGTTCGGTAAGCAAAGGTTGTGTGTTGAACCTGATTTGGTAAAGGTACTGGTGAAAGGCTGTGTAGGAGTACATGGCGGGTTGTTTCATTGGAACCGTCCTTAGGAACTAAGATCCGTGTATGTAATCCAAGACTAGATACTACCACATGCTAGGCCCTGAAATATGACCCCGCTCAGCCTATTAATCGCTTAGTACTCGGTCCAGGAGTTGCAAGTAGTTTCTGGTGTTTATAGTAATGCTGGAGGCCGTGCATGGTGCTGACCTGAGAGGTGGGCCGTGATGCGGTAGGCAGTGGCACGGTGTACCAAGTGGCACCCGGATGGTGGGCTTGGGAACCCTGCGCACATCGTTTGAGGCCGTGGCGGAAACCTCGGCCGGACTTCCGTACGGGTTACTCTCAGATAGGCGATAAACCTCGACTAGGTACTAGTGTGGTTAACGGTCGTGGGCGACTCCCACGCTGGGCTTCCGCTTGAAGGTTGCCGAGGTGCATGACGTGCACATGGCAATAAGTGGCGAGAGCGTGTGTGACGAAGTACACCCCTGCAGGGTTATGATATATTCGAATAGCCGCGTCTCCGGATATGGACTACTTGGAGACATATGTTGTTCATAGATAACTTCAATGGCTACTCATAAAATTGTCAAGATAAGCGTGAGTGTCGTGGACGGCATTTCCGTATGGAGACGGAATGATTCCACGATAGTGTATTGTTGTGGTGTTAGTGGACTCGTGTGCGAGAAATCAAGTTGTCAAAATTATTTGAAAATGCAAGTTGTCTAGCCACGAGTCAAATGCTGGCTTTCCGCATGAAACCCCACAATACCTTTTGATACCTTGCATGAGTAGTTAGTTATCCTAAAGTCTTGCTGAGTACCTTCGTACTCATGTTTGCTTAATAAATGTTGCAGAGGTTTCTAATGAACCTAATGGAGGGTTCTTCGTAGACATCGATAACGACGAGTAGCTGGTGTCCCAGCTACGATCTGGCCCTACGTTGGATCTGTAGTATAGTCAGGCCATGTGCCTCCTAGTTGCCCTGTCTGTACTCAGACAGTTTAAACTCTTCCGTTGGCTTGTAACTGAATGACTGCTATTATGGGTCGTGAGACCCTTAATGTGTAATATTATGTGTGTGGCTCTTCCAAGACTCCTAAATAAAGGTTGTATGTTTATGGTTATGTTGTGATGCCATTGATGTATCTATACATATCGGTATGCCATGCGTACGTGTGTCGTACTTGATATGTATGGGGTTCGATTACCTAGTCGTGAGCTTTAGTAGCATTCCTTACAAGGAAATGCCCCTTTGTGATCCAACGAGCCTTGGTAGCTCGCTACTGCTCCGGACACATTGGTTGACCGGCATGTGTCCTTCTTAGCTGCTGTGTCTGTCCTCTTTGGGGAAATGTCACGCGATGTAATGGAGTCCTTGTAGCTTGCTACGACTCGTCTACACTCGCTGGTGACCGACACCTGCTTTGTTGGGTCATGTATGCCTGTCCTTGTGCGGTACTGCCACTTTGGTTTATGACTAGACATGCCGATCCGGGTTCTTTGACATTGGAATGCTAGCGACAGTATTGCATACGCAAGTCAAAAGACGCAAACGGTCCCGGCTAAGGTAAGGCTGCAGCCGTGGAGTTAACCGTGCGTGAGACCGCAAAGGGATGCGATGTGTTACAGGCTGGATTCCTATGGCTTAGGATCGGGTCCCGACAATCGATCCAAGAACGGATTCTTTCTTGTGTTACAAGATATAAATTTGAGTAACACTCAATGCACAGTAACTGCAGAAGATAGAGAAAAGATGGGTGTCATCAACTATGCTACAGCCATAGGGTCTATCATGTATGAATTGCTATGCACAAGACCGGATGTCGGCCTGGCCATAAGTATGGCACGCAGGTTTGAAAGTGATCCAGGTGTGGAGTACTGGGCAGAAGTCAAGAATATTCTGAAGTACGTGAAAAGGACGAAGGAAATATTTCTTGTTTATGGAGGTGATGAAGAGCTCGTCATAAAGGGTTACGTCGTTGCAAGCTTCGACACTGATACGGATGACTCTAAGTCACAAACCGGATACATATTTATTCTTAACGAGGGTGCGGTAAGCTCGTGCAGTTCCAAGCAAAGCGTCGTAGAAAATTATAGATGCGAAGCGGAGTACATAGCTACCTCACAGGCGGCTAAGGAGGGTGTCTGGATGAAGTAGTTCATGTCAGATCTTGGAGTAGGGCCAAGTTCACTTGACCCAATCAATCTGTTCTGTGACAACACTAGTGCCATTGCTCTAGCCAAGGAACCATGGTTTCACAAGAGGACCAGACACATAAAGCGACGCTTCAATGCCATTCGTGATTACATCAAGGAGGAGGACATAAATATTTGCAAAGTGCACACTGATCTGAATGTTGCAAATCCGCTAACTAAGCCTATTCCACGAGCAAAGCATGATCAACACCACACATGTATGAGTGTTAGATTCATTACATTGTAAATCAAATAGAGATGTGAAGCTAGATTATTGACTCTAGTGCAAGTGGGAGACTGTTGGAAATATGCCAGTTATTATTATATTTCCTGTTTCAAGATAATCGTTTTTTATCCATGCTATGATTGTATTGAATGGAAACATAAATGCATGTGTGGATGTATAGTCAAAACAATGTCCCTAGTGAGCCTCTAGTTGAATAGCTCGTTGATCAGGGATGGTTAAGGTTTCCTAGCCATAGACAAGTGTCGTCACTTGATGAGGGGATCACATCATTAGGAGAATGATGTGATGGACAAGACCCAAACTATAAACGTAGCATATGATCGTGTCATTTTGTTTCTATTGTTTTCTGCGTGTCAAGTATACATTCCTATGACCATGAGATCATGTAACTCACTGACACCGTAGGAATGCCTTGTGTGTATCAAATGTCGCAACGTTACTCGGTGACTATAAAGGCGCTCTACACGTATCTATGAAGGTGTCCGTTGAGTTAGCATCGATCAAGACTAGGATTTGTCACTCCGTGTGACGGAGAGGTATCTCGGGGCCCACTCGGTAATACAACATCACAAACAAGCCCTGCAAGCAATGTGACTAAAGAGTTAGCCACGGGATCTTGTATTACGGAACGAGTAAAGAGACTTGCCGGTAATGTAGCGACCCGGCCTAAAACGGCCAAGTCTCTGGTGTTTCTCTACCATCCCAAAATCATGCTGGTACACACACAGTACATCAATGTATATATCGAGAGTTCAATCACATAGCTTTATTAATCGGATCTCATATCGAGTACTTCATTACAATAAAGACTACAATAAAGAGGCTGAAGGCCAACTCATGAGATAAAACTACATGAAGACTAGCGGAAGCTTCAAAGGTAGTTGAGTCCATCTGACTCCAGGGCATATCACCGAGCGTAGATCGTGTCCTCACTCCTGGTCGGAAAAGTACTCTGTAACATGACATATTGCAGTCGTGTAGGTCAGCATATTGAATATGCCGGGAAGTCACAAAAGAAAGAGGTGAAAAAGTATCATCTATGCTATATGCATATATGGCAGGTGGGGTTGTAAAAAAATTAGCGGAAAGAAAATTTTCTCCTACAACAAGAGCGGGGCTAAAAGCAAAATTTACTACATTGTTGGTTGTTAATGAGATGGTTCCACCAACCATATCTCATACCCAAGTTGTCAATAATTCCCACATCATTATTATTATTTGTGTTAAGAATTCCGGATAATTTCAGTTCTTTCGGCTCAAGTTGTCCATGACCATGGACATGGCTAATCGATTAGGTTTGAGTACTCTCAGAGTTATGCACACGTTTCCCACAAGATTTGATCGCCTCCGTTGGAGTCCTCGCACTTCAGGGTGTTTGAGAACCGGATGATAAAAACATGGTCTTCCAACGGGTTCCTCTGAGCCACTGTTGGTGCCCATCCAATCCTACCGTTCTTCAACATCTGATAGCACCGCCCGTCTAGAGTCACCACGATGTCCAACCAAGCTAGAGCCCATAATGACTTGTGGCTGTGCAGGTAATACTCGGGTCTTGAAGCATCCATCCATCTCTTCGTGCCTGGGTGAAGCTTTCCGCAAGATGTCATGGCAGTTCCCCATGCATCTCGGGTCATCCACTGTTTACTCCAGGGTGCCCATAGAAACCATCCTTCACCCGGAGGTGTGTTGCATGACGAGGTCTTGAAAAGTCTTGAAATCTTCCAGTCTTGATTATTAAGTACTCATAACACTCGTGATAAACACTCAACCAAAACCCTGTCTACTAAAAGCATAGCAAAATAATCGTCCCGGGCCATGTAACAAGGGTGATGGGTGCCTACCACATGATACTACATCAAGATCCAAATTTCCAAGTACCAACTTTGCATGCAATGGGTGGAGAAGGTTGAAGTACAATGCATAAAAAACCATAGGTAAAACATGATCAACGTCACTTGGCTTGTTGGTGACTTCTGAACTCGAGGGCCTCTAGATAACAAGCTTGGCACTCCGGATGATCTAAGTAGACAAAAAATTTCACACAACTGTTACTTAACTAGGAAGGATCTCTGGGCATGACTTTATTGAATAATGCTGCAACAATATGCCTATTAATTGTGTTATTTGTGCTACTCTCGTCTATTGCTCCAAGACCCCTAAAGATGCTAGTCTTCGATAGTACTAGGCCTTCTCTCTCTTTCTCGCATTGTTGCACTCAGTCCACATATAACCCCCTTCCTTTGATACTATTGCATACTTAGCATAGTTCTGATGTAAGTCTTGCGAGTACTTTGGATGAGTACTCACCGTTGATTTGCTCCCCCCTTTTCCTCTTGATCTGTTGTCGTGACTAGATGATGGAGCCCAGGAGATGGCGTATCCCACCGCCGCCGACTGCTACCCCGACGGTGCCTACTACTACGTGGAGGCCGTTAAGATCAGGAGTAGTTAGGAGGCTCCCAGATTGTTGTATCATTCGTGCTAGCCTTCTCTAAGGCAGCTCATGTTTCATGTTTGTACTCACATATTTGTTGCTTCCGCTGACTGGTGTGTTTATCGAGCTTCTGTATTCTAGCCCTCGAGGCCCCTGGCTTGTAATATGAAGCTTGTATGTTTTATTTGTGTCTAGAGTTGTGTTGTGATATATTCCCGTGAGTCCTTGAGCTTGGTCGTATGCATTTGCGTGTATGATTAGCGTACGATCAAATCGAGGGCGTCACACCACTATACTGAGGATGATAGGGAGATGCAATTATGTGGTTAACATCATATCTAGCAAGGAACTTACAAAAAGCACCATGAATAAAATGTGAACCACCATCAGTCATTAAGTATCTAGGGACTCCAACATGTGGGAAAATAACTTCCTTAAGCATTTTAATAGAGGTGTTATGATCAATACTATTGGTTGGAATAGCTTCTACCGATTTAGTGACATAATCAACAACAACCAAAATATGTATATACCCATTGGAGGAAGGAAAAGGTCCCATATAATCAAATCCCCAAACATCAAATGGTTCAATAACAAGTGAATAATTCATAGGTATTTCCTGACATCTACTAATATTACCAATTCTTTGACATTCATCACAAGAGAGGACAAACACATGAGCATATTTGAAAAGAGTAGGCCAATAAAGTCTAGACTGTAATACCTTGTGTGCAGTTCTATATCCAGCATGGTGTCCTCCATAAGCCTCGAGTGACACTTCCGAAGGATTTTCTCCTGTTCATGCTCATGTATACAACACCTAATAATACCATCTACTCCTTTATAAAGATGTGGGTCATCCCAAAAGTAATGGCTCAAATCAAAGATTTTGTTTTGTTTTGCTGATAGGTGAAAGTGGGTGGTATGTATTTAGCAATAATGTAATTAGCATAATCAGCAAACCACGGTGTGTTATGATAAACATTGACCATAGCTAGTTGTTCATAATGGAAACTATCATAAATAGGGAGTGGGTCATCAAGAACATTTTCTAACCTAGACAAGTTACCAGCTACGGGGTTCTCAACTCCTTTCCTATCAATGATATGGAAATCAAATTTTTGTAGCAAAAGAACCCACCTAATAAGTCTAGGCTTAAAATCTTTCTTTTCCATAATGTATTTCGTAGCAGCATGATTAGAGTGAACAATTACTTTAGAATCAACAATGTAAGATCTGAATTTGTCACAAGCAAATACACCTGCTAAAAATTCTTTTTAAGTGGTAGCATAATTTCTCTAGGCACTGTCTAGAGTTGTACTAGCATAATGAATATCATTTAATTTCTTATCAACTCTTTAACCAAGAACAACACCAATAGCATAATCACTACCATCGCACATAATTTCAAAAGGCAAGTTCCAATCAGGTGGTTGAACAATGGGTGCAAAAGTCAAGGCTTTCGTAAGTGTTTCAAAGGCTTCTACACAATCATCATAAAAAACGAAAGGACCATCTTTTTGTAATAAATTAGTAAGATGCCTAGAAAATTTAGAGAAGTCTTTAATAAACCTCCTATAGAAAACAACATGACCAAGGAAACAACATATACCTTTAATATCTTTAGGACATGGCATCTTCTCAATTGCACAAACTTTAGCCTTATCCACCTCAATACCTCGTTCAGAAATTTTATGACCACAGACAATACCATCATTTACCATGAAGGGGCACTTCTCCCAATTCAATACAACGTTAGTTTGCTCACATCTGTGCAAAACTCGATCAAGGTTGCTAATCATTAAAATAAGTTCCATAAATGGAGAAATCATCCATGAAAACTTCAACAATCTTTTCGGAAAAATTAGAGAATATAATAGTCATACATCTTTGAAAGGTAGCAGGTGCATTCCATAATCCAAAAGGCATACGTCTTTAAGTATAGGTTCCAAAATAACAAGTAGGTGGCTTTCTCTTGATCACGTTGTGACAGAGGTATTTGAGAGGAACCAGAATAACCATCTAGAAAGCAAAAAATGTGTGTGCTTTGATAATATTTCTAGCATTTGGTCTATTAAAGGTAAAGGATAATGATATTTTTCTAGTAGCTTTGCTTAATTTTCTAAAATCAATTACCATTCTATAGCGAGTCACAATTCTTTGTGGAATGAGTTCATTTTTATCATTAGGGGCAACAGTAATATCTCCTTTCTTAGGAACACAATGAACAGGACTTACCCATCTACTATCAGCTATGGCATAAATTACATATGTCTCTAGAAGATTTAATATTTCATTTCTTACCACTTCTTTCATTTTGGGATTCAGTCTTGATTGGTGATCAACAACGGCTTGAGCATCTGGTTCCATATTAATCTTTTGCTGACAAAGAGTGGGACTATCCCTTAAGATCATGAAGAGTATATCCAATAGTAGCTCGGTGCTTCCTTAGAGTTTTTAACAATCTTTCTTCTTCATGCTCTGTAAGGTTAGCACTTATAATAACAAAGTATATCTTCTTTTCATCAAGATAAACATATTTCAAAGTGTTAGGTAATTTCTTTAATCCAAACACAGGATCACCCCTGGGTGGAGGAGGAGCTCCTAGAGTTTCAACAAGCAAGTTGTGTTGAAGGATAGGCTTTTGCTCAAAGAACATATTATCTAGTTCATTTCTTTCACGCATATGCAAATAATTTTAATGGTCTAGAAAATATTGTTCTAATGGATTAGTAGGAGGAATGGCAATAGAAGCAAGACTAATTACTTCATCTTTACTAGGCAGTGCTTTATCATGGGGTTGCTTACTAAACTTGGAGAAATGAAACTCATGAGACATACTGATGACCCAAAAGTATAAGGGATCTATCGTAGTCCTTTCGATAAGTAAGAGTGTCGAACCCAACGAGGAGCAGAAGGATCTGACAAGTGGTTTTCAGCAAGGTAATCTCTGTAAGCACTGAAATTATCGGTAACAGATAGTTGTGTGATAAGATGATTCGTAGCAAGTAGCAAGTAACAAAAGTAACCACGGTGCAGCAAAGTGGCCCAATCCCTTTTGTAGAAAGGGACAAGCCTGGACAAACTCTTATAGGAGGTAAAGCGCTCCCGAGGACACATGGGAATTTCTGTCAAGCTAGTTTTCATCCTGTTCATATGATTCGCGTTCGCTACTTTGATAGTTTGATATGTGGGTGGACCGGTGCTTGGGTGCTGCCCTTACTTGGACAACCTCCCACTTATGATTAACCCCTCTCGCAAGCATCCGCAACCATGAAAGAAAAACGAAGCAACGCATAAACTAGGGTTTAAGCTTGTGTCACTCTAGCAACCCATCATCTACTTAATACTTCCCAATGCCTTCCTCTAGGCCCAAATAATGGTGAAGTGTTATGTAGTCGACGTTCACATAACACCAGTAGAGGAAAAACAACATACAACGCATCAAAATATCGAACAAATACCAAATTCTCATGACTTATCCGATGTCCTCAGGAACAAAAGTGACTACTCACAAAGCATAATCATATTCATGACTAGAGAGGTAATGTGTAGCATCAAGGATCTGAACATATAATCTCCACCAAGTAATCCAACTAGCATCAACTACAAAGAGTAATTAACACTACTAGCAACCTTACAAGTACTAATCGGAGTCGCGAGACGGAGATTGGTTACAAGAGATGATTTAGAGTTTGGAGATGAGATGGTGATGATGAAGATGTTGATGGTGAAGAGTCCCCTCCGATGAGAGGAGTGTTGGTGATGATGATGGCGACGATTTCCCCCTCTCGGAGGGAAGTTTCCCCGGCAGGACGACCCTGCCGGAGCTCTAGATTGGTTCTGCTCAAGTTCCGCCTCGTGGCGGCGGCGATTCCTCCTGAAATCCTCCTCTTGATTTTTTTTCTGGAATGAAACCCTCATTATAGCAAAAGAGGGGAGCCAGAGGGCCAACAGGGAGCCCACAAGCCCCCTAGGCGCGGCCAGGGGGTAAGCCGCGCCTAGCAGGCTTGTGGCCTCCTGCTCGCTCCCCTCTGGTACTTCTTCGGCCCAGTATTTTTTCTAAATTCCAAAATAATTCCTTGTTGATTTTCACGGCTTTTGGAGTTGCAAAAAATAGGTATCTCAAACTTGCTCCTTTTTCAGGCTAGAATTCCAGCTGCCGTCATTCTCCCTCTTGATGTAAACCTTGTCAAATAAGAGAGAAAAGGCATAAGTATTGTACCGTGAAGTGTAATAACAGCCCATAAAGCGATAAATATCAAAATGAAAGCATGATGCAAAATGGACGTATCAACTCCCCCAAGCTTAGACCTTGCTTGTCCTCAAGCGAAAGCCGAGATAAATAAATATGCCCACATGTTTAGAGAGAGAGAGGTGTCGACAAAACAAGATACGGACATGCACACATCATGATCATAGTCAGAACAACAATACCATCATATAAACTCTTATGCTAAAGTGATAATTCCTTCACAAAGTAAAGTATGGATCAAGAACCTTATTGAGAATTAACAACCAATAGCCTTTAGTCATTGAAGCAATTGCAATTTATCATAACATCGAAAAGATTCACGTAAGAGCTTGTAAAAGCAAACCCACAGACTCAATCATCCTTTCATACCCTACAATTGCTAAAACTCACATGGTACTCATGATATCAAAGTTTCAGTTGAACACAGAGAAAGATAGGGGCTTATAGTTTCGCCTCCCAACTACTGACCTCAAGGGTAATGTCAACAATAATAATTCATGAATACTTACTTCCAAGTTGACATATGAATATAGATCTTTCCCTAGCATATGACATTAGCCAAGATAAAGGTAACATAAGGAATTGGTGTAGATCACCATGACTCTTTCAAGGGCAAAAAGTAAAGATACAAGATAGGCCCTTCGCAGAGGGAAGCAACGGTTGTCATGCGCTTTTGAGGTTTGGATGTGTGACCTCTTAGTGTGAAGGAACGTCACTTTATATTGCCTCCAGTGATAAAGAACTTTGTTATGCAGTCTGTCGATTTTATGTCTTCCTCATCATAGGTTCGTACAAAGCTTAGTTTCCACACACTAATAGATCATACATATTTAGGGAGAAATTTTTATTGCTTGCACCGATGACAACTTACTTGAGGGATCTTATTCAATCCATAGGTAGGTAGGGTGGACTCTCATGGCAAAACTGGGTTGAAGGTTTATGGATGCACAAGTAGTATCTCTACTTGGTGCGGGAGTTTTGGCAGATATGGGGTGGAGGCAAGCGTCACATGCCAAGGGATCTCTAATCATATAACATTGTTCGGAACCAAGCAAGCATAATTCATTATGTTGTCTTCCTTGTCCAACATCTACTTCTAAACATGTAATAGTTTAATGAGTGTTCACAATCATAGATGGTGTCCAAGATGATATATTTACATGTGAACCTCTCTTTCTTTATCACTTCCTATTAATTGCAACAATGACCAAGGTCTACGTTTGTCCACCCTTAACAAGTTTCAATCAACATTCTTTTTATATGTGAAGTCATCACTTCCCATAAGATCATTACATGATCTTTCATGCTTTTGTTCTTTCACCATTCTTTCTTTAGATCACGACAAGAAGCAATGCCCTTAACTAAAACTCTCTTTATTATATGACTCACGAACTCGAATACATCGGGGGTGACACAAAGCAAAACTCAAGCCTAAAACACTAAGAACTTTAATCTACTAGAGAAAAATAAAACCAAAAAGGATCAAACTAAGAAAAGGTAAAGGGAAAAGATGTGATGGTTATACGATACCGGGGCAACTCCCCCAAGCATGGCACAAGCCAAGGGGATTGCCCATACCCATGCTTAGTTGTCTTGCTTCGATGGTGATGGTGGTGGACCTGTTTTTTCTTTTGATTCCAAGAGGTCCATCAATCTTTGATTTATACCTTGGAGCTATGTGATATGTTTCTCCAGCAAAACAACTTCACGAGTGAGATAAGTATTACGAACATGAGTTATTTCACATAACCTCAAGAGCTCGATCAAGGATGGAGGTAAAAGGTGGAGGTACGGTTGAAGAAAATCCTCTTCCTCAACTTCTTCCTTGTTGAGCACAGATTGCCCTTCGCCCAACGCCGGATTCTTCTCCTTACGTTTCCCCTTAGTTTCTTTAGGTAGCCTTTCCTTGGCCTCCATGACCTCCATTCTTTTCAGATCAACATTTACTTCTTCATAGACTTGAGGGAGATCGTTCTCGCCTACAGATTCCTGAGACGACATCTTGCTCTAGATCTATGGCAGAAAACAGGCTCGAAACGAAAACAGAGGAAAATTGCGTGATACGAGGGCCACACCTTTCGGGAGAATATATAATGATTTTTTTCAACCAGAAGGAGTACTCCGCAATAAAACGGAGTCCGGGAGGCACACGAGGTGGCCAAAAGCCCTCCAGGCACAGCCAGGGGGGTGGCCCGCGCCTGGCAGGCTTGTCGCCTCCTCGTGCGCTTTCCAGACTACTTTAAATTTTCCTATTTTTCCAAAAAATCCAAAACGGAGAAAAATTCCTACTGGAAAAGTTTTTAAGTCGGTTTACTTACCGAATCACATACCTCTTCGTTTTCGGAGTCTGAAACAGGCTGATAAATATCCCTTATGTACTCCTTGCTACGGCAACAGACAACAGCGCCAGAAATTGACACGTTGACGGAGACTGGGCTTGCGTCGGTTTTTCCCTTGAAGAGGAAAGGGTGATGCAGCACAGGAGACATAAGTATTTCCCTCAGTTTGAGAACCAAGGTATCAATCCAGTAGGAGAATTTCGTCAAGTCTAGAGTACCTGCGCAAACACAAAAAAGCTTGCACCCAACGCTTTAAAGGGGTTGTCAATCCCTTCAAGATTGATTGCAAAGTGAGATATGAAGGCGGAAAGTGCAACGAAGGAAAAGTGTAAGGCTGAAAATATGGTGTGGAGTAGACCCGGGGGCCATAGTGTTCACTAGAGGCTTCTCTCAAAATAGCAAGTATTACGGTGGGTGAACAAATTACTGTCGAGCAATTGATAGAACCGCGCAAAGTCATGACGATATCTAAGGCAATGATCATACATATAGGCATCACGTCTGAGACAAGTAGACCGATACTTTCTGCATCTACTACTATTACTCCACACATCGACCGCTATCCAGCATGCATCTAGTGTATTGAGTTCATGAAGAACAGAGTAACGCCTTAAGCAAGATGACATGATGTAGAGGGATAATCTCAAATCAATGATGAAAACCCCAACTTTTTACCCTTGATGGCAACAACATGATGCGTGCCTTGCTACCCCTTCTGTCACTGAGTGAGGTCACCGCACGGTAGGAACCCAAAACGAAGCACTTCTCCCATTGCAAGAATCATAGATCTTGTTGACCAAGAAAAACCCACAACTCAAAGAGAATTACAAGGATATGAAATCATGCATAAGAGAGATCACAAGAAACTCAAATAAGATTCATAGATAATCTGATCATAAACCCACAATTCATCGGATCTCGACAAACACACCACAAAAGAAGATTACATCACATAGATCTCCATGAACATCATGGAGAACTTTGTATTCAAGATCCAAGAGAGAGAAGAAGCCATCTAGCTACTAGCTATGGACCCGTAGGTCTATGGTGAACTACTCACGCATCATCGGAGAGGTCATGGTGTTGATGAAGAAGGCATCCGTGTCTGAATCCCCCCTCTAGTAGGGCACCAGAACGTGCCCCAGATGGGATCTTGCGGAGACAGAAGCTTGAGGCGGCGGAAAAGTACTTTCGATGATCTCCTGATTTTTTCTGGGATTTTAGGGAACATATAGGCGAAAAACCTAGGGCAGAGGTGGCCCAGGGAGCCCACAAGCCAGGGTGGCGCGGGCCCCCCTGGCCGCGCCATGAGGGCTTGTGGGGTCCCTGCAGGCCCTCTGCCCTAATTCTCCGGCTTCCCGATATTTTTATGTTTCCGAAAAAATCTTTTTGGCAGTTTCATTCGGTTTCGACTCCGTTCAAAATCCTCCTCTGAAAGGGGTCAAAAACATGGAAAAAATAGGAACTGGCACTTGGCACTGAGTTAATAAGTTAGTCCCAAAAAATAAATAAAAGTCATACAAAACATCCAAAGTTTGACAAGATAATAGCATGAAACCATCAAAAAATATAGATACGTTGGAGACGTATCAAGCATCCCCAAGCTTAACTCATGCTCGTCCTCAAGTAGGGAAGTGAAAAAGAATGATTTTGTGATGTGGAATGCTACCTAGCATAGTTGTCCTTTGCAACTTCTTTCATGTGACATGAATGTTCAGATCCGTAAGATTCAAAACAATAGTTTTCTATTGACATGAAAACAATAATACTTCAAGGAAACTAGCAAGGTAATCGTGAACTTTTAAAATAACAAGGCCAAGGAATATAGTCTGGCTATGCTCCATCATCCTCACACAACTAATGTAAATCATGCACAACCCCGGTATTGGCCAAGTAATTGTTTTGCACTCTTACTTTCTCAAACTTTTTATAACTTTCACGCAATACATGAGCGTGAGCCATGGATATAGCACTATAGGTGGAATAGAGTGTGGTGGTGGTTGTGAGACAAAAAGGAGGAGATGGTCACATTGACTCGGCGTATCAAAAGGCTATGGAGATTTCCATTAATAGATACCAATTTGAATGAGTAGGGATTGCCATACAAAGGATGCACTAGAGCTATAAGTATGTGAAAGCTCAAAAGTAGAACTAGTGGGTGTGCATCCAATTTGCTTGCTCACGAAGACCTAGGGCAATTTTGAGGAAGCCCATCATTGGAATATACAAGCCAACTTATATAATGAAGATTCCCACTAGAATATGGTGGTGACGAAATGAGAGGCTCTCAATCATGAAGAACATGGTGCTATTACGAAGCACAAGTGTGGAAAAAGATAGTAGCATTGTCCCTTCTCTCTTTTTCTCTCTTCTCTTTTTTTATTTTTTTATTTGGGCTCTTGGGCCTCTTTTTTCTCTTTTATCATCTTTTTTTATTATTTTATTGGGCACTTTGGCCTCTTCTTTTTTTTATTCCTCACATGGGACAATGCTCTAATAATGATGATCATCACACTTTTATTTACTCACAGCTCAAAGCTTAGAAATGACTCTATAGGAAATGCCCCCGGCAGTGTACCGGGATGTGCAACGATCTAGCTTGGCTTATGACGTTGAAACATCTCGCTAGCTGTCTTACGATCATGCAATGGCAATATGAGAGTGATGGCACAAGTCATGGGACGGAACGGTGGAGTTGCATGGCAATATATCTTGGAATGGCTATGAAAATGCCATAGTAGGTAGGTATGGTGGCTGTTTTGAGGAAGGCATATGGTGGGTTTGTGTACCGACAAACGTTGCGCGACACTAGAGAGGCTAGCAATGGTGGAAGGTGAAAGTGCATCTATACCATGGACTTGCATTAGTTATGAAGAACTCACATACTTGTTGCGAAAGTTTTTATTAGTATTCGAAAGAAAGTGCTAAACGCATACTCCTAGGGGAAGGGTTGGTAGGTGTTAACCATCGCGCGATCCCGATCCCAACACAAAGGATGACAATCAATAGATCAATTATGCTCCCACTTCCCAACATAGCGGTTCACCATATGTGCATGCTACGGGAATCACTAACTTCAACACAAGTATTTCTAGATTCACAACACCCTACTAACATAACTCTTAATATTACCGGATCCACGTCAGAAAACTAATTGAGAGGAATCAAGACTTCTCTTTCTACTCAATGCACATGAAGATGGATGTTTTTGTATACTCTTTGGGTACCTATCACCTTTGGGACTACTTTCATAGCATAAGCCAACTACCAAGTCACGCACCGCCGTGCTCTAAAAGATATAAGTGAAGCACATTGAGCAAAATTATCTAGCTCAAAAGATATAAGTGAAGCACTATGAGCATTCTAGCAAAATCACGATGAGTGCATGTCTCTCTCTCTCAAAAATGTGCACATCAAGGATGATTGTGACACAACAAAAATAAAAGACTCCTACGATACAAGACGCTCCAAGCAAAACACATATCATGTGGTGATTAAAAATATAGCTCCAAGTAATGTTACCAATGGATTGAAGACGAAAGAGGGGATGCCTTCTCGGGGCATCCCCAAGCTTAGGCTTTTTGGTGTCCTTGAATTTGGCTGGGGATGCCTTGGGCATCCCCAAACTTGAGCTCTTTCCACTCCTTTATCTCTTTGTCCATGAGAACGTCACCCAAAACTTGAAAACTTCACAACACAAAACTTAAACAGAAACTCGTGATATCATTAGCACAAGAAAACAAACTACCACCTCTTTTTGTATTGTAGCAAACTTGAATTCTATCTATATTGGTGTTGAGTTACTGTATTCTCACTTTTCCATGGCTAGTACCCCCCGATACTAACCATAGTTTCATCAAAACAAGCAACCAACTCAACAAAAAAAGAATATGTAAAAAACAGACCACTCTGTAGCAATGTGTATACTTCGTATACTTCTGGTACCTCAAAAATTCTGAAAAATTACGAATGTGTGGGTAAAAGGCATATCAAATAGCAGCAAAAAGAATAAACTCAAAAGCGCTTTCTGAATAAAAATAAAAACTAATCTCATGAGAGAAAAGTTTCTGTCTTTTCTGCAAAAGAAGATTACATCGGATAGATCTCCATGCGGATCATGGAGAACTTTGTATTGAAGATCAAAGAGAGAGAAGAAGCCATCTAGCTACTAGCTACGGACCCGTAGGTCTATGGTGAACTACTCACGCATCATCGGAGAGGTCATGGTGTTGATGAAGAAGCCCTCCGTGTATGAATCCCCCCTTCGGCAGGGCACCAGAATGTGCCCCAGATGGGATCCTGCGGAGACAGAAGCTTGCGGCCACAGAAAAGTACTTTCGATGATCTCCTGATTTTTTCTAGGATTTTAGGGAATATATAGGCGCAAAACCTAGGGAAGAGGTGGCCCAAGGATCCCACAAGCCAGGGTGGCGCGGGCCCCCTGGTCGCGCCATGAGGGCTTGTGGGGTCCCTGCAGGCCCCCTGCCCTGATTCTCCGGCTTCCCGATCTTTTTCTGTTTCGGAAAAATTCCTGTTGGCAGTTTCATTCCATTTGGACTCCGTTCAAAATCCTCCTCTGAAAGGGGTCAAAAACATGGAAAAAACAGGAACTGACACTTGGCACTGAGTTAATAAGTTAATCCCAAAAAATATATAAAAGGCATACAAAACATCCAAAGTTTGACAAGATAATAGCATGAAACCATCAAAAATTATAGATACGTTGGAGACGTATCACTCCTCCGGAGTTATGGTATTGATAATATTGCTTTCAACATTTATGGGAGTACCTGAGATATAATGCTTGATTCTTTGCCCATTTACCACTCTCAGAAAATTACCTTCCGTGTTGTTGATCTTGATGGCACCGGAACTATACACTTCCTCAATAATGTAAGGACCTTCCCATTTAGAGAGAAGCTTGCCTGCAAAAAATCTTAACATTGAACTCACATTTTTGTATCCTTTTATCATGCCACCTCTTAACATTTTATTTGAACAACTTGGCTTTTTCATATGCCTGAGCTCTCCATTCATCAAGTGAGCTAATATCAAGTAACCTCTTCTCACGAGCAAGTTTAAAAGCAAAGTTGAGCTCTTTGATTGCCCAATAAGCCTTATGCTCTAGCTCAAGAGGTAAATGACATGCTTTATCGTAAACCATTTTGTACGGAGACATGCCCATGGGATTCTTATAGGCAGTTCTATAAGCCCACAGTACATCATCGAGCTTCTTAGACCAATTATTTCTAGACCTATTGACAGTCTTTTGCAGAATTAGTTTAATCTCTCTATTACTTAGCTCTACTTGACCACTGGACTGAGGGTGATAGGGAGATGCAATTCTATGGTTGACATCATACTTAGCAAGCGTTTCACGAAAATCACCATGAATGAAATGTGAACCACCATCAGTGAAAATAACTTCTTTAAGCATCCTTATAGAGGTGTTGTGATCAGCACTACTAGTCGGGATAGCTTCTACCCACTTAGTAACGTAATCAACAGCAACTAGGTTATGAGTATACCCGTTGGATTTTGGAAAAGGTCCCATATAATCAAAGCCCCAAACATCAAATGGTCCAATGACATGTGAATAATTCATAGGCATTTCCTGACGTTTACTGATATTACCTATTCTTTGACATTCGTCACAAGACAAGACAAACTTACGGGCAACCTTGAAGAGAGTGGGCCAATAGAAACCTGATTACAATACCTTTTGTGCAGTTCTATCTCCCGCATGGTGTCCTCCGTAAGACTCGGAGTGACACTTCTGTAGGAGTTGTCCCTGTTCATGTTCAGGTACACAACGTCTAATAACACCATCTACTCCTTCCTTATGAAGGTGAGGATCATCCCAAAAGTAATATCTCAAATCAAAGAAGAATTTCTTATTTTGCTGGTATGTGAAACTAGGTGGTATATATTTGGCAACGATATAGTTTGCATAATCAGCATACCATGGTGCACTACTTGAATTATTGATGACATTCAGTTGCTCATCAGGAAAGCTATCATCAATAGGTTGTGGGTCATCAAGAACATTCTCCAACCTAGACAAGTTTCATGCTACTGGGTTCTCAGCACCCTTCCTATCGACAACATGCAAATCAAATTCTTGTAGCAAGTGAACCCATCTGATAAGCCTAGGTTTAGCGTCTTTCTTTTCAATGAGGTACTTAATAGCAGCGTGATCAGTGTGAATAGTCACTTTGCAATCAACTATGTAAGACCAGAACTTTTCACATGCAAACACGAGTGATAAAAATTCCTTTTCCGTAGTAGCATAGTTTCTTTGGGCACTGTCTAGAGTTTTACTAGCATAGTGAATAACATTCAACTTCTTATCAACTCTTTGTCCTAGGACAGCACCAACAGCATAATCACTAGCATCACGCATGATTTCAAAAGGTAAGTTCCAATCAGGTGGTTGAACAGTAGGCGCAGTTATCAAGGCCTTCTTAAGTATTTCGAAGGCTTCCTCACAATAATAGTAAAAAACAAAAGGAATATCATTTTGCAAGAGATTCGTAAGAGGCCTAGAAATCTTAGAAAAGTCCTTAATGAACCTTCTATAGAAACCAGTATGACCAAGGAAACTTCTTATACCTCTGATATTTGTAGGGCATGGCATTTTCTCGATTGCATCAACCTTAGCCTTATCGACATCAATACCTCTTTTAGAAATTTTATGTCCTAAGACAATGCCTTCATTAACCATAAAGTGACACTTCTCCCAATTCAATACAAGGTTGGTATCTTCACATCTCTGCAACACTCGATCAAGGTTGTTGAGGCAATCATCAAAAGAAGACCCGTAAACGGAGAAGTCATCCATGAAAAACTCAACAATCTTTTCACAAAAGTCAGAGAATATTGCCAACATACATCTTTGAAAGGTAGCAGATGTATTACATAAGACAAAAGGCATACGTCTGTAAGCAAAGGTACCAAAAGGGCAGGTGAAAGTGGTTTTATCCTGGTCAGATTGTGCAACTGGTATTTGGGAGAAACCAGAATAACCATCTAGAAAGGACAAGTGTGTGTGTTTAGACAGTCTTTCTAGCATTTGGTTGATAAAAGGCAAAGGGTAATGATCTTTCCTAGTGGCTTTATTCAATTTCCTAAAATCGATCACCATCCTATAGCCAGTAATAATCCTCTGTGGGATCAATTCATCCTTATCATTAGGGACAACGGTAATACCTCCCTTCTTAGGGACGCAATGCACCGGACTTACCCAATCACTATGAGCAACAAGATAGATAATACGTGCATCCGGGAGATTTAGTATTTCTTTTCTTACTACCACTTTCATCTTAGGATTTAATCTCCGTTGATGATCGGCAACTGGTTTGGAATCAGGATCGGTTTTAATCTTGTGCTGGCATAGAGTGCGACTAATGCCCTTGAGATCATCCAGAGTGTATCCAATAGCAGCACGGTGCTTCCTCAGAGTTTTTAGTAACTTCTTTTCTTCATGCTCTGAGAGGCTAGCACTAATTCTAACAGGATATATATCTTTTTCATCGAGATAAGCATACTTAAGAGTATCAGCCAACTATTTGAGCTCGAACACAGGATAACCCTTTGGTGGGGGTGGATCTCCAACCAGTTCAACAGGCAAATTATTCTTATGGATAGTATATTGTTCAAAGATAACTCTATCTATCTCATCCCTTTCATCCATAGGCATATAATTTTCATGCTCAAACAAGTATTGCTCTAAAGGATCAGTAGGAGGCACAGCAATGGAAGTTAGAGCAATAATTTCATCCTTACTAGATAGCTCTTTTTCATGAGGTTGTCTACCAAACTTGGAGAAATTGAACTCATGTGACACACCTTCAAAACCAACAATGACAATTTGCTTCTCACAGTCAATATGAGCATTGATAGTATTGAGGAAAGGTCTGCCAAATATGATGGGACAAAAGCTATCTTGTGTGGTAGCAAGAACGAGAAAATCAGCAGGATACTTCGTTTTACCACACAAGACTTCAGCATCTATAACAATTCCCAAAAGGGAGATAGTATCTCTATTGGCAAGCTGAATAGTGACATCAATAGGTTCCATCTTGATACGTCCATTTTGCATCATGCTTTTATGTTGATATTTATCACTTCTTGGGCTGTTATTTCACTTCACGGTACAATACTTATTTCTTTTCTCTCTTATTTTGCAAGGTTTACTTGAAGAGGCAGAATGCCGGCAGCTGGAATTCTGGCCTGCAATTGGAGCAAGTTTGAGATACCTATTCTGCGCAACTCCAAATGCCGTAAAAATCAACAAGGATTTTTCCGTATTTATAAAAAATACTGGGCCGAAGAAGTGCCAGAAGGGTGCCAGCAGGTGGCCACAAGCCTACTAGGCGCATCCACCCCCCTGGCCGCGCCTAGGGGGCTTGTGGGCACCCAGCTGGCCCTCTGGCCCCCCTCTTCTGCTATATGAAGGGTTTTGATCGGGAAAAAAAATCAATAGGAGGCTTTTTCGTGGAATCGCCGCCGCCACGAGGCAGAACTTGAGCAGAACCAATCTAGAGCTCCCGCAGGACGATCCTGCCGGGGAAACTTCCCTCCCGGAGGGGGAAATTGTCGCCATCGTCATCACCAACACTCCTCTCATCGGAGGGGACTCGCCACCATCAACATCTTCATCAGCACCATCTCATCTCCAAACCCTAGTTCATCTCTTGTAACCAATCTCCGTCTCGCGACTCCGATTGGTACTTGTAAGGTTGCTAGTAGTGTTAATTACTCTTTGTAGTTGATGCTAGTTGGATTACTAGGTGGAAGAGTTTATGTTCAGATCCTTGATGCTACTCATTACCTCTCTGGTCATGAATATGATTATGCTTTGTGAGTAGTTACTTTTGTTCCTGAGGACATGGGATAAGTCATGCTAATAGTACTCATGTGAATTTGGTATTCGTTCGATATTTTGATGTGTTGTATGTTGTTTATCCTCTAGTGGTGTTATGTGAACGTCGACTACATAACACTTCACCATTATTTGGGCCTAGAGGAAGGCATTGGGAAGTATTAAGTAGATGATGGGTTGCTAGAGTGACAGAAGCTTAAACCCTTGTTTATGCGTTGCTTCATAAGGGGCTCATTTGGATCCACTAGTTTAATGCTATGGTTAGACTTTGTATTAATTCTTCTTTCGTAGTTGCGGATGCTTGCGAGAGGGGTTAATCATAAGTGGGATGCTTGTCCAAGTAAGGGCAGTACCCAAGCGTAGGTCCACCCACATATGAAATTATCAAAGTAACGAACGTGAATCATATGAACTTGATGAAAACTAGCATGACAGAAATTCCCGTGTGTCCTCGGGAGCGTTTTTCCTCCTCTAAGACTTTGTCCAGGCTTGTCCCTTGCTACAAAAGGGATTGGGCCACTTTTCTGCACCGTTGCTACTTTTGTTACTTGTTGCTTTCTATGAATCATCTCACCACACAATCACTTGTTACCGATAATTTCAGTGCTTGCAGATATTTCCTTGCTGAAAACCACTTGTCGGATCCTTCTGCTCCTCGTTGGGTTCGACACTCTTATTTATCGAAAGGACCATGATTGATCCCCTATACTCGTGGGTCATCAAGACTCTTTTCTGGCACCGTTGCCGGGGAGTGAAGCGCCTTAGGTAAGTGGAATTGGTAAGGAAACATTCATATAGTGTGCTGAAATTTATTGTCACTTGTCACTATGGATACTAATCCTTTGAGGGGCTTGTTCGGGGTATCTTCACCTCGAACGGAAGCACAAATATTTGCTCCTCAACCTGCTGCACCTACTGAAAATATTTTCTTTGAATTTCCTTCGGGTATGCTTGAGAAACTGCTCGCTAATCCTTTTACAGGAGATGGAACATCACATCCAGACTTGCATCTAATCTATGTAGATGAAGTTTGTGGTTTATTTAAGCTTGCAGGTTTGCCCGAGGATGAGGTCAAGAAGAAGGTCTTTCCTTTATCTTTGAAGGATAATGCGTTGACATGGTATAGGCTATGTGATGATACTGGATCATGGGACTACAATCGGTTGAAATTGGAATTTCATCAAAAGTTTTATCCTATGCATTTAGTACATAGTTATCGGAATTATATTTATAATTTTTGGCCTCGTGACAGAGAAAGCATCACTCAAGCTTGGGGGAGGCTTAAATCAATGTTATATTCATGCCCCAACCATGAGCTCTCGAGAGAAATTATCATTTGGAACTTTTATGCTCGGCTTTCTCATGATGATCGCACCATGCTTGACACTTCTTGTGCTGGTTCTTTTATGAAGAGAGATATTGACTTCAGATGGAATTTATTGGAGAGAATTAAACGCAACTCTAAAGATTGGGAGCTTGAAGAAGGTAAGGAGTCAGGTATGAATTTCAAGTTTGATTGCGTTAAATGCTTTGTTGAAACAAATACCTTTAGTGATTTTAGCGCTAAGTATGGACTTGACTCTGAGATAGTAGCTTCATTGTGTGAATCATTTGCTACTCATATTGATCTCCCCAAAGAGAAGTGGTTTAAATATCATCCTACTTTAGAAGTACATGTAGTTAAACCCAATCCAGTTGAAGATAAAGTCATTGCCTATAATGATCCTATTGTTCCCAGTGCTTACATTGAGAAACCACCTTTCCCTGTTAGGATAAAGGATCATTCTAAAGCTTTAAGTGTGATACGTAGAGGCTACATTAGAACACCTACACCCCCTAAGAAAATTAGAGTTGAACCTAGCATTGCTATTATCAAAGATCTTCTGTCCGACGATGTTGAGGGACATAATATTCACTTCTGCGAAGATGCTGCTAGAATTGCTAAACCTCACGCTAGAGACAAACATAGGTCTGTTGTTGGCATGCCTGTTGTTTCTGTTAAGATAGGAGATCATTGTTATCATGATTTATGTGACATGGGTGCTAGTGTTAGTGCAATACCTCAATCCTTATATGATGAAATCAAAGACGAGATTGCACCTATTGAGATAGAGCCTATTGATGTCACTATTCAGCTTGCCAATAGAGATACTATCTGCCCTGTGGGAATTGTTAGGGATGTTGAAGTCTTATGTGGTAAAACAAAGTATCCTGCTGATTTCCTCGTTCTTGCTACCACACAAGATAGCTTTTGTCCCATCATATTTGGCAGACCTTTTCTCAATACCGTCAATGCTCATATTGACTGTGAGAACCAAACTGTCACTGTTGGCTTTGAAGGTGTGTCACATGAGTTCAATTTCTCCAAGTTTGGTAGACAACCTCATGAAAAAGAGTTGCCTAGTAAGGATGAAACTATTGCCTTAGCTTCTATTGCCGTGCCTTCTACTGATCCCTTAGAGCAATACTTGCTTGAGCATGAAAATGATATGCATATGGATGAAAGGGATGAGATAAATAGAGTCGTCTTAGAACAATATCCTATCCTTAAGAATAACTTGCCTATTGAACTGCTTGGGGATCCACCCCCGCCAAAAGGTGATCCTGTGTTCGAGCTTAAACAGTTGCCTCATATTCTTAAGTATGCTTATCTTGATGAAAAAGAGATATATCATGTTATAATTAGTGCTAGCCTCTTAGAGCATGAAGAAAAGAAGTTACTAAAAACTCTGAGGAAGCACCGTGCTGCTATTGGATATACTCATGATGATCTTAAGGGCATTAGTCCCACTCTATGCCAGCACAAGATTAAAACTGATCCTGATTTCAAACCAGTTGCTGATCATCAAAGGAGATTAAATCCTGAGATGAAAGAAGTAGTAAGATAAGAAATACTAAAGCTCCTATAAGCGGGTATTATCTATCATGTTGCTCTTAGTGATTGGGTGAGTCCGGTGCATTGCGTCCCTAAGAAGGGAGGCATTACCGTTGTCCCTAATGATAAGGATGAATTGATCCCACAGAGGATTATTACTGGCTATAGGATGGTGATCGATTTTAGGAAATTGAATAAAGCCACTAGGAAAGATCATTACCCTTTTCCTTTTATGTACCAAATGCTAGAAAGGTTGTCTAAACACACACACTTCTGATTTCTAGACGGTTATTCTGGTTTCTCTCAAATACAAGTTGCACAAGCTGATCAGGAGAAAACCATTTTCACCTACCTTTGCTTATAGACGTATGCCTTTTGGCTTATGTAATGCACCTGACACCTTTCAAAGATGTATGATGGCTATATTCTCTGACTTTTGTGAAAAGATTGTCGAGGTTTTCATGGATGACTTCTCCGTTTACGGGTCTTCCTTTGATGATTGCCTCAGCAACCTTGATCGAGTCTTGCAGAGATGTAAAGACACCAATCTTGTCTTGAATTGGGAGAAGTGCCACTTTATGGTTAATGAAGGCATCATCTTAGGACATAAAATTTCTGAAAGAGGTATTGAAGTCGATAAGGCTAAGGTTGATGCAATCGAGAAAATGCCACATGAAAGGACGTGGATGTCGCCTAGAGGGGGGGGGGTGAATAGGCGCTTTAAAATAATTACGGTTTAGGCTTGAACAAATGCGGAATAAAACTAACGTTTAATTTGTCAAGCACAAAATCTACAAACAACTAGGCTCACCTATGTGCACCAACAACTTATGCTAAGCAAGATAAACAAATAAGTGATAGCAAGATATATGACAATAAACAATATGGCTATCACAAAGTAAAGTGCATAAGTAAAGGGTTCGGGTAAGAGATAACCGAGGCACGCGGAGACGATGATGTATCCCGAAGTTCACACCCTTGCGGATGCTAATATCCGTTGGAGCGGTGTGGAGGCACAATGCTCCCCAAGATGCAACTAAGGACACCGTAATCTCCTCACGCCCTCGCACAATGCAAGATGCCGTGATTCCACTAAGGGACCCTTGAGGGCGGTCACCGAACCCGTACAAATGGCAACCCTTGGGGGCGGTTACCGGTACCCGTACAAATTTCTCGGGGCAATCTCCACAATCCAATTGGAGACCCCGACGCTTGCCCGGAGCTTTACACCACAATGATTGAGCACCAAGACACCACCAAGCTTCTAGGACGCCAAAGCATCCACGAAGAACAATCTCTAGGGTACTAAGTACCAAAGGGTAATAAGCTTCTCAACTTCTCACTTCCACGTATCATCATGGAGAACTCAAACCGATGCAACTAATGCAATGGCAAGAACACACGAAGTGGTCAAGTCCCTCACACTCAAATCCCTCCACAACAACAAAAGCTATGGAGAAATATGAGAGGAAGAACAATGAGGTCACAAAGAACTCCAAGATCTAGATCCAAGGGGTTCCCCTCACATAGAGGAGAAAGTGATTGGTGGAGATGTGGATCTAGATCTCCTCACTCTTTTCCCTCAAGAACAAGCAAGAATCATTGGAGGGATTGAGAGTTAGCAAGCTCTAAGAAGGTCAACAATGGGGAAGAACACGAGCTCAATAGATAAGTGAAGACCAAGGGGGAAGAAGACCCCCTTTATATAGTGGGGGAAGAAATCAGACCGTTACCCCCACTTACAGCCCGAGTCCAGCGGTACTACCGCTGACCCTCTAGTGGTACACCGCTGGCTGCAACGGTACTACCGCTGACCCTCCAGCGGTACTACTGTTGAGTCCATGGCAGTGCAAAGATACTACCGGGCCAACCACTGCCAAGAAAGTCTTCGCAAAAACTCTGACGTAGTACAACCGCAAGGATGACGGTACTAAAGTCCTGGAGTGGTACTACCGCTGACCAGGGGCGGTACAACTGCTGGGACAGCGGTACTACCGCCAGCTCTAGCGGTACTACCGCTAGGTCCAGCGGTAGTCACCACTAAAACAGCCATAACTATCGCATACGAGCTCCGAATCGAGCAAACCCAAGCTTGTTGGATTCAGGATGACAAGGGCTATCCAAACAGATATGGAAATCTTAAGACCATGCAGATATGAAAATGACAATGATATAGAGACGTGAGACCTCTATGAATGAAGAACCGGCAAAAACTCCATCATCGAAAACATCATAGTAGATGCATATGGACTCCGTTTTCGATGAACTCGAGCTTGTCATGAAGATGACCATAAGCTCTAAAACTCAGAAAGAGAAACACCAAATAAGAACCAAGAAGTATGATGCAAGGATGGAAATGGTTTGAGCTCTCAACGAACGATATGATCGATCTACTCACTTGAGAGCCCCCTTGACAGAACGACAATCTACCCTAAAACAGAAAACCTATCAAGGGCAAACCTATACCTTGCACCTCGTCCTCTTGAGCTAGATGATGATGATCTTGGCTTCCTCAAGATGGACCACCTTTCTTGATTGCGTTGTCTTGATGAAGACTAGTTGATTGTTCCCACATACTCACTATGGGTGAGCCATTCTTCAGCATATCTTCACAAGTCCATTGCCACCACAATGGACGGCAAGCTTCAAGCATGATATATCCGTGCTGATCCACTTGAACTTGCACACCGCAATCTTGATGACGATCACCACTTGACGTCATCCTTCATGGGTTGTATGAGATCTTCCTTTTGACGCAAGCCCATGGAAACACACCTAACCCCCACATAGAACTCTCACGAAGACCATGGGTTAGTACACGAACACGTAATGGACAATGCTTAACATACCATGGTATCACTTGATCCCTCTCGGTACATCTTGTACGCTTTGTGTGTTGATCATCTTGATTTACTCTTTGTCTGAGATCTTGATCAACCTTGTGTCTCTATGACCATTCTTTGGATAATGCCTTGAATACCATCTTGGTCATCATATAAACTCCTTGAACCCAACAGATGGACTTCAAGAAGTGCCTATGGACAAATACTACAAATTTAACTTAAGGCAACCATTAGTCCATAGGAATTGTCATCAATTACCAAAACCACATATGGAGATATATGCTCTAACACCATACCCAATAGATATCAAAGGTATAAGAAGTTTCCTTGGTCATGCTGGTTTCTATAGAAGGTTCATTAAAGACTTCTCTAAGATTTCTAGGCCTCTTACCAATCTCTTGCAAATGATATTCCTTTTGTTTTTGATGATGATTGTGAGGAAGCCTTCGAAATACTTAAGAGGGCTTTGATAACTGCACCTATTGTTCAACCACCTGATTGGAACTTACCTTTTGAAATCATGTGTGATGCTAGTGATTATGTTGTTGGTGCTGTTCTAGGGCAAAGAGTTGATAAGAAGTTGAATGTTATTCACTATGCTAGTAAAACTCTATACAGTGCCCAGAGAAACTATGCCACTACGGAGAAGGAATTTTTAGCAGTCGTGTTTGCATGTGAAAAGTTCAGGTCTTACATAGTTGATTCCAAAGTCACTATTCACACTGATCACGCTGCTATTAAGTACCTCATGGAGAAGAAGGACGCTAAACCTAGACTTATCAGATGGGTTCTCTTGCTACAAGAATTTGATTTGCACGTTGTCGACAGGAAGGGTGCTGAGAACCCAGTAGCAGATAACTTGTCTAGGTTGGAGAATGTTCTTGATGACCCACAACCTATTGATGATAGCTTCCCTGATGAGCAATTGAATGTCATCAATGCATCACGTAGTGCACCGTGGTATGTGGATTATGCAAACTATATCGTTTCCAAATATATACCACCTAGTTTCACATACCAGCAAAAGAAGAAATTCTTCTTTGACTTGAGACATTACTTCTGGGATGATCCTCACCTTTATAAGGAAGGAGTAGATGGTGTTATTAGACGTTGTGTACCTGAACATGAACAGGGGCAGATCCTACAGAAGTGTCACTCCGAGGCCTACGGAGGACACCATGCGGGAGATAGAACTGCACACAAGGTATTGCAATCAGGTTTCTATTGACCCATTCTCTTCAAGGATGCCCGTAAGTTTGTCTTGTCTTGTGACGAATGTCAAAGAGTAGGTAATATCGGTAAATGTCAGGAAATGCCTATGAACTATTCACTTGCCATTGAACCATTTGATGTTTGGGGCTTTGATTATATGGGACCTTTTCCAAAATCCAACGGGTATACTCACAACTTAGTTGCTACTGATTATGTCACTAAGTGGTAGAAGCTATCCCCACTAGTAGTGCTGATCACAACACATCTATTAGGATTCTTATAGAAGTTATCTTCCCTAGATTTGGAGTCCCTAGATATCTAATGACCGACGGTGGTTCACATTTTATTCATGGTGCTTTCCGTAAAATGCTTGCTAAGTACGATGTCAACCATAGAATTGCGTCTCCCTATCACCTCAGTCCAGTGGTCCAGTAGAGCTAAGCAATAGAGAGATTAAACTAGTTCTGCAAAAGACTGTCAACAGGTCTAGAAAGAATTGGTCTAAGAAGCTCGATGATGCACTGTGGCCTTATAGAACTGCCTATAAGAATCCCATGGGCATGTCTCCGTACAAAATGGTGTACGGTAAAGCATGTCATTTACCTCTTGAGCTAGAGCATAAAGCTTATTGGGCAATCAAAGAGATCAACTTTGATTTTAAACTTGCTGGTGAGAAGAGGTTATTTGACATTAGCTCGCTTGATGAGTGGAGAACTCAGGCATATGAGAATGCCAAGTTGTTCAACGAGAAGATTAAGAGGTGGCATGATAAGAGGATACAAAAGCGTGAGTTCAATGTAGGTGATTATGTCTTTCTATATAATTCTTGTTTAAGATTCTTTGCACGCAAGCTTCTCTCCAAATGGGAAGGTCCCTATATTGTTGAGGAAGTATATCGTTCCGGTGCTATCAAGATCAACAACACGGAAGGTAATTGTCCGAGAGTTGTAAATGGGCAGAGAATCAAGCATTATATCTCAGGTACTCCCATAAATGTTGAAAGCAATATCATCAATACCATAACTCCGGAGGAATACCTAAGGGGTATTTATCAGCCTGTTTCACACTCCAAAAACGAAGAGGTATGTGATTCGGTAAGAAAACAGATTCCAAAACTTTTCCAATAGGAATTTTTCTCCGTTGTGGAATATTTGAAAAAATAGAAAAATTGGAAGTAGTCCGGAAAGCGCGCGAGGAGCCGACAAGCCTGCCAGGCGCGGGCCCACCCCCTGGCCGCGCCTGGGGGACTTGTGGCCACCTCGTGTGCCTCCCGGACTCCGTTTTCGTGCGGAGTACTCCTTCTGGCCTGGAAAAAATCAATATATATTCTTCCGAAAGGTCTGACCCCTGTATCACGCAGATTTCCTCTATTTTCGTTTCAAGCCTGTTTTCTGCCACAGATCTAGGTCAAGATGTCTTCTCAGGATTTAGAGGGGGAGAGCTATGTGGCTGATTACCTCGCTAACCCCAAGGTCTATGGGGACTTGGATCGTTATGGCTGGACCACTGATGAGGAAGAAGATTATGAACCCAAGGGGAAGGAACAAACAAGTTCCGATGAAGAGGAGGCTCCTCTACCTCAACTTGGACACACGCATGTGGAGTTCAAGAAGTCGAGCCTCCCTGACTCAAGGAAGAAGCCTAAGACTTTGTTTATCCCTTCTCGTTTCTTGTAGGAGAGTAAGCAGGAATTATGCCAAAGGGTGTTAAGGCTTGAAGAGGAAAATGATGATCTGAGGGAGCAAAATTTTATGCTCAGGTGGAAATTAAACAAGCTCAAGACCTCTGCGACAACTTCACCACCATCACCTCCAAAGGAAGACAACTGAGCATGGGTATGTGAAATCCCCTTGGCTTTTGCCAAGCTTGGGGGAGTTGCCCGGTATCGTATCACCATCACATCTTTTGCCTTTACCTTTGTTTTAGTTTGTTCCTTTTCAGTTTTCTTTTTCTCTAGTAGATTAAAAGTATTAGTGTTTTAGTCTTAAGTTTTGCTTTGTGTCACCCCCGATGTATTCGAGCTCGTGAGCCATATAATAAAGAGTGTCTTAGTTGAAAGGCTTTGCCTCTTGCCATGATCAAAAGAGTGAGAAAAGAACAAAAGCATTAAAGATCATGTAATGATCTTATGGGAAGTGATGGCTTCACATATAAAGAGAATGTTGATTGAAACTTGTTGAGGGTAGACAAACGTAGACCTTGGTCATTGTTGCAATTAATAGGAAGTGATAAGGAAGGAGAGGTTCACATATAAATACATCATCTTGGACACCATCTATGATTGTGAACACTCACTAAACTATTGCATGCCTAGAAGTAGATGTTGGACAAGGAAGACAACATAATGAACACTCACTAAACTATTACATGCTTAGAATTAGATGTTGGACAAGGAAGACAACATAATGAATTGTGTTTGCTTTGTTCTGAACAATGTTATACGATTAGAGATCCATTAGCATGTGACGATTGCTTCCACCTCATATTAGCCAAAACTCCCTCACCAAGTAGACATAATACTTGTGCATCCATAAACCTTCAACCCAGTTTTGCCATGAGAATCCACCATACCTACCTATGGATTGAATAAGATCCCTCAAGTAAGTTGTCATCGGTGCAAGCAATAAAAAATTGCTCTCTAATATGTATTATCTATTAGTGTGTGGAAGATAAGCTTTGTACGAACCTGTGATGAGGAAGACATAAAAGCGACAGACTGCATAATAAAGTTCTTTATCACAGGCGGCAATATAAAGTGACGCTCCTCCGCACTAAGAGGACACGCATCCAAACCTCAAAAGCGCATGACAACCTCTGCTTCCCTCTGCGAAGGGCCTATCTTGTACCTTTAATTTTTTCCCTTGAAAGAGTCATGGTGATCTTCACCAATTCCCTGTTTCGCCTTTATCTTGGCTACCGTCATATGATTGGGAAAGATCTATATTCATATGTCAACTTGGAGGTAAGAATTCATGAATTATTGTTGTTGACATTACCCTTGAGGTAAGCAGTTGGGAGGCAAAACTATAAGCCCCTATCTTTCTCTGTGTCCAACTGAAACTTTGATCTCATGAGTACCACGTGAGTTGTAGAAATTGTAGAGAACGAAAGGACGATTGAGTATGTGGATTTGCTTTACAAGCTCTTATTTGACTCTTTCTGATGTTGTGATAAATTGCAATTGCTTCAATGACTAAACGCTATCGGTTGTTACTTCTCGGTAAGGTTCTTGATCCATACTTTACTTTGTGAAGGAATTGTCACTTTAGCATGAGAGATTATATGTTGGTATTGCTGTTCTGATCATGATCAAGATGCATGCATATTCGTATCTTGTTTTTTCGACACCTCTCTCCCTAAACATGTGGTCATATTTATTGAGCTCGGCTTTCGCTTGAGTACAAGCGAGGTCTAAGCTTGGGGGAGTTGATACGTCCATTTTGCATCATGCTTTTATGTTGATATTTATCGCTTCTTGGGCTGTTATTTCACTTCACGGTACAATACTTATGCCTTTTCTCTCTTATTTTGTAAGGTTTACTTGAAGAGGGAGAATGCCGGCAGCTGGAATTTTGGTGTGAAATTGGAGCAAGTTTGAGATACCTATTCTGCGCAACTCCAAACGCCGTAAAAATCAACGAGGATTTTTTCTGGATTTATAAAAAATTCTGGGTCGAAGAAGTGCCAGAGGTGCGCCAGCAGGTGGCCACAGGCCTGCTAGGCGCGGCCACCCCCCTGGCCGCACCTAGGGGGCTTGTGGGCACCCAGCTGTCCCTCTGGCCCCCTCTTATGCTATACGAAGGGTTTCGTCCGGGAAAAAAATCAAGAGGAGGCTTTTTCGTGGAATCGCCGCCGCCACGAGGCGGAACTTGAGCACAACCAATCTAGAGCTCCGGCAGGACGATCCTGTCGGGGAAACTTCCCCCTGGAGGGGGAAATCGTCGCCATCGTCATCACCAACATTCCTCTCATCGGAGGGGACTCGTCACCATCAACATCTTCATCAGCACCATCTCATCTCCAAATCCTAGTTCATCTCTTGTAACCAATCTCAGTCTCGCGACTCCGATTGGTACTTGTAAGGTTGCTAGTAGTGTTAATTACTCTTTGTAGTTGATGCTAGTTGGATTACTTGGTGGAAGAGTTTATGTTCAGATCCTTGATGCTACTCATTACCTCTCTGGTCATGAATATGACTATGATTTGTGAGTAGTTACTTTTGTTCCTGAGGACATGGGATAAGTCATGCTAATAGTAGTCATGTGAATTTGGTATTCGTTCGATATTTTGATGTGTTGTATGTCGTTTTTCCTCTAGTGGTGTTATGTGAACGTCGACTACATAACACTTCACCATTATTTGGGCCTAGAAGAAGGCATTGGGAAGTAGTAAGTAGATGATGGGTTGCTAGAGTGAAAGAAGCTTAAACCCTAGTTTATGCGTTGCTTCGTAAGGGGCTGATTTGGATCCACTAGTTTAATGCTATGGTGACATCGGTCTACTGGACATGGATTAGAAGAATATTTTCATGAGTGATTTCCTCTTTTGTGAATTGATTGAAGATTGAGTGTCTCTTGGTGCTTGTTTTTGACTATCTATGAGATATGTTGTGGTGATTGTGTACTCTCTTTGGATGGTCGCGGTGACATTGGGAAATCCATAGATGAGAACTACGAACTGTGAGGTGCGCTTTTGTAGCCCTACATAATTCTCGTCCTCTCTTGATCACAAAGGAATGACCTCCGAGTACGTATCCATTGCATGTTTTAGTGGAAATATCATGTGATTAGACTATATTAGTGTTGTTGGGAGTTGCCACTAGTGAAAGTATGAAGCCTAGGCCTTGTTTCTCACCATTGTTACACCGTTTATGCTCACTTTTGTCACTTTCTACCTTGCTGTAATTTTTGTTACAGATTTATATTACCTTTCTTTGCCACACCTATCACCCATATTTTATCATCTCTTCGCTGAACTAGTGCACCTATACAATTTACCATTGTATTAGGTGTGTTGGGGACACAAGAGACTTCTTGTTTCTGAATTGCAGGGTTGCTTGAGAGAGACCATCTTCAACCTCTACTTCCCTTAGTTCGATAAACCTTAGGTCATCCACTTGAGGGAAATTGCTCCTGTCCTAAAAGCCTTTGCGCTTGGAGTCCCAACATAGTCTACAAGAATAGAAGCGTGTGTAGACATCAAGTCCCGGTGGCACACTGATTACTACAACACCACAAGTATAGGTACCGCAAATCCAAGGCGTTCGATGCTTCGTAGCTCGAGTGGGTGTTTGATGAGGAGAGCAAGCACATGTATGTGACATACACCGACGAGTAGAGGGCCTTGGTTGTCTCCTCGGATAGCGACATAGACTCATTGCAATTTTATCGTTTGATTTCATATCTAGCCAGACCCTGTCTTATGTATGACTGAATAAATGTTGTGTTACTTGTAATTTAGCATGTGGGGAGTATAAGCCAATCCATATACTCATCTCTTCATAAATGTATCTACAATGATTTCTGTACTTGCGAAATGCCGAGATGCGCCTCTATCCATATTAAGGCCTCATCCCCATATACGGATAATGTCGCATCTTTGTAGTTACACTAGTTCTTCTCATGAGTGTTGGTCACACCTAGAGTAGCTTATTAACACTACCAGGAGGAACTCGGCATTTGGCGTGGTAATCATAGCTCATCTGTTGTGCCCTCAGAATGAGATATGCGACTCCTATCGGGATTGTCGGCACGTCGGGCGGCCTTTCTGGATTTTTTTACCTTTCTCGAACGTTTTGTGCGCGGGATTACAAGGATACTTTGGGCTACCTCGAGGTTGAGGTTTTCCAACGGGAATCCGAGGAGACTACGCGTTTTCTATGGTTGAGGTTTTCCATCCAGCTTGTGGCTAGTTTGTGATGGATGAGTTGGAGCACCCCTCCAGTGTTAAATCTTTTAGAAAGCCGTGTCCGTGGTTATGTGGCAACTTGGAAACTTTCTTGAACACCCGATCATAGCAAACTTGAGGTAAACTCAATTAAAATATACCAAGTGTGTGCGTAATCGTGATTCTCTCTTCTCGTGAGCTTTGTATCCGAGAGAGGACACAGTGGGGTTATGTTTGGCTCGTAAGTAGTTGTTGAGAATCATTTCTTGATCATTACTAGTTCATGTCCGTTTGTGCGTAGATCACCCCCTCTTATTCTTGTACTCGTAGGATAGCCACTCAAATAAATGCTTAGTGCTTGTTGCAGCCTCACCACTTAACCATACCCCATCCATTAAGCTTTGCTAGTCTTGATACCTTTGTAAATGAGATTGCTGAGTCCCTCTGGCTCATAGATTACTACAACAACAGTTGCTGGTACAAGTAAAGTGATACTTTGACGTGAGCGCGTTGATTATTCTATTTGGAGCTTCTTCTTCTTCTTCTTTATTGATCTAGGATGGGTTCCATGCCCACATCCTGGGATAGCAAGGATGGACGTCATTTTATTCGTTTGATTTCGTCTGTAGTCGGACCTTGCTCTTCTGAATGGTGATTGAATGTATGCTTGTATTGAGATGATATGATTAGCTTGTGGCGGGTGTTAGCCAATTCCATATACTCATCTCTTTTTTACATGTACTCGTAACGATATCCATTCTTGTGAAACAACGAGATGCGTTTCTATCCCTGTCGAGGCCCTCGTGTCAAAATAAGGATAGGATCGCATCTTGGTATTACACCTCCGCTATCTTTTTCCCTCTTTGAAGAGCCCGAAATCGAAGGTATTATAGTGTGTTTATTGCATCCGTTGCATTATAATATATATACTCCCTTCCGATCTTTCTTAATTTCTATTGGTACATTGCAATTTTTTTTAATGTATTGTCTGCCGAGTACCATTGGTATATATGTTCATTGGTTGCCTACTATTGTTCTGATCAGTAGATCTTTCTTAGAGATGTACACATGCAATCGTTGTTATTAACTGGCTTATCTATTCAATGCTTCGAATGAAAATGAGATTTACTGAGACTGCATTCTTCACTTGCTTCGTGTATTGCTTCTTGTATGTGGAGCTTCCACAAATATGCCTCCATAGTTCTGTGTTAATTTTTTTGTTTTAGTTCTCAAAACACACTTCTAATGTGCCCATTACACTCTCTTTGTATTTGTATATTATAATAAGTTTATTTCCCGAGTATAAAATATGCTTCCATCGAACAACATATATTCTCGATTCAGTTTGTATGTCGGTGACACACAAGATGCATTGTCATGTTGGTAGCTAGCTTAATTGTTATCCAATATCAACCATATATGCATCATACCAAAATCCGTAATGTCGAGCTCCCTAGTTTCATGCTTGCTATATTTTCCCATTCGATGGCTTAATGAATATTTTTACGGTTTGTCTTAATTTGCACCATTGTAATTAACCATTGGCCCTGCTCTTCATGGTCTGTCTAGCTAAGTTGCATAATTGCACTCATGCTTCTACCTTTTTGTCCTTCTTGTTCCATTTTTCTGATATATTACATTATTCTCATGCTTCTAGTTCATCACATACTCCAGTATATCTTGTGCAGGCTTCGCACCATTTCTTTCTTGACTACCTCATTTCACATGGTGATTGTGCTCTTGAAAACTTAAACTCTTATTTTCACATATTACTTATTTTTTCGCTGATCTTATGTTATCAATTGTTCGGAAATGCTACATATTATTATATTTGCTAATGTATGGCAGTCTATAGGTATTTTGTGCCCTATCGGATCTAGGTTTTGATTGTCCTCATTCATACCATGCTTCCAACTTCCCATGCTTCAACCAGACTCTATTTTTGTGTTGTTAGTCCATTCATTTTGCTTCAAATTTACCATGCTAGCGCTTCTTAGCTTAGTACGATTTGTTTCATATAGCCATGCTAATGTTTATTTACTAAGTACAGTTTGCTTCATACATTTCATACTTGTGATTCTACATTACATTAGTTTGTTTTATCTGCATGCTTCATGTGTGCATGTAGACTCATGTTTTTACTTAACCAACAATAAACACATGCTTCCTAAATTTTAGATATATTATGCACAAGAAACTTACCACCACTTGTATTCCCATTTTTCAAAAATGTGATTCCACTATGTAAAAATTACAACGAGATTGTATGAATATGATGCATCCAAATTTCCATCCTTTATATGAATCATACTTGTGCCTCTTCATGATGCACACTTTTTCTACATTGCAAAAGGGCTATGGTTCTTGTTGCTTCATATCTTTCACACTTTGCTTCTACATTTTTGTTCAGTTTGCTTCATTTCCATGATTTCTATCCAAAGGAAGAAACTCATACTTCTAATTTCCGTAGCATTGACGGGAGCAGTAAAACATGCTTTGCTGATGGTGAGCATGTTGTGGCGGTCGATGGTGTGCATGGCGCGCGATATGTGATCGAGCATCTCACTGTCACGTGTAATGGTCATCACCATGGAAGTAAACTAGCAACACATGTGCTCAGTTGCTTGGAGAAAATATATATTATGAAGCGTAGTTTCTTCCATAGGAAGCTGGATTTTCATATGGTTGAAGAAAACTGAGCACATTTGTATTTCATGGAATCACGCCCCTACCATGGTTGAAGCATGTGTTATGTATAATCATGATAATGATTCTTCTTTATTGTAGCATGGTCTTATTTTATCAGAAGCAAATATTTAGTCGATGGCAAGAATTTTTTTATATTTATGTAGCAAAAAATTCATTATGTATTTGTTTTTCTTGGAATCCCAACGCTAATATGTTTGAAGCATGTGCTATGTGTTGTCATGATGATGGTTATGTTGTATAGAAAGAAGGTCTTATTTGGTTTGAGCAATCCTCTACTCTATTGATTTTTCTAATGTTAGGTAGAAAACAAATTTCTATTAAAAATAGCAAGATTAATTCTCTGTGAAAGCAAATGCATTGATAAATGGAAGCATGTTTTATTCCACATTATATTGGATGAAACGTTGAAGCAAAGTCACAGGACAATCATGGAAGCAAAATTAAATAATATGAAATCAAGATCTGCCTCCTAAGGAAGAAAACAACGTGACGTGAAAACTGGGAGAAGAAACTCATGTGATTGCAGACAGGAGAACCATGAACGCAGGGCGTACATTTTGGAAGGAGTTACGTAGCAGCAAGAAATTAGGGATCAGGCCCTCCTAATATATGCATGGCCTTGTTATCAAATCGGACGAATGTCACGCTTCCAATCCGATGGCCTCCGACTGGTCTGATAAATGAAAATCATTGGTAGTCTAATGCCTAGAGGTGCCCTTTATGAATTTGTCATGGTCAATACAAAAATTTGCCATGGTCAATACAAAAATTTGGCATGGTCATTACAATTTTTTTTGCCATCTGGAGTGTAATAAAATTGCCATGTGATCTTTTATGAATTTGTCGTAGTGAAGAGATTAAATTTGACATGAGCAATGCAAAAAAATGTCATGTAAAATAGTTTCTTTTACACATAGTACGAAAACTTACAGAAAATGAACATGCCAAGAACATGAAAAAAACTTATGAATAGATTATAGCTAAACAGGGAAACTACTTGGAATTGCCATAGCGTAAACATAGCTAAAAAGTATGTACAAAATGAACACAACTTAAGTAGTAAAGTCAATTTGCTATGGCCAGGCCAACACTATGCACATGACAATTACAAAACATGAATTTGAAAATTTTGCCATGGTCAATTTACCGTCTGACCATTTATGAATTTGCCATGGTCAAATAGAACAAAACACGAGGTCACTAAAATATATTTTTCATGGGAAAATGTAACAAAACTGTCATATTATCTTTTAAGAAATTGACGAGATTAATAAAAACAGATTTTCCACGGTCGATGGTGATAAATTTGACATGTGATCTTGTATGATTTTGCCATGGTAAATACAATAAAATTGCCACAGTCAATGCAAAAAAGAAAAGCCATGTAGAATAGTTTGTTGAACACATATTAAGAGAACTTAAAAAAATGGAGATGGAAGAGCATGACATTTTGTTGCCATGAATAGTTTATAGCTAACTTGAAAACTACTTGGAATTGCCACGACAAAAACATAGCTAAAAAGCTGTACTAATTGAACACAACTTAAGTAGTCAAGTCCATGTAAAAAGTTTGTTGAACACATAGTACTAGAACTATTAAAAATGAACATGTCAAGAACATGATTTTTTCCATGAATAGTTTATAGCTAACATGAAAACTATTTCAAATTATCGTAGCATAAACTGCTACAAAATATGTACTAAGTGAACACACTTGTGTAGTAAAGTCAATTTGCCATGGGCAGCACTATGCACACGGCAACTAGAAAAAGTGAACTCCAAAACAAATTTGCCATGGTAAATTCGCTCTAAGACCATTTGTGAATTTGCCATGGTTAGTACGATAAATTGCCATTGTCAATGTTATAAATTATCATGTTATATTTTATGAATTTGCCATGGTCAATCAATAAGAAAGGCCATGCAAATAATTTGTTGAACACATAGCACAATAACTTACAAAAAATGAACATGCCAAGAACATGATTTTTTTTGCTACGAATATTTTCTATATAATAGGAAAAATAATTTCAATTACCATAGCATAACCACAGCTAAAAAATATGTACTAATTGAACGCAACTTAAGTAATCAAGTAAATTCGTCATGGTTAATTTGACATGGCTAGTACTATTCACACGGCAACTAGAAAGTAAATACAATAAATTTTCCCATGGTCAATGTGTCCTCTAATCATTTATGAATTTGCCATAGTCAATACAAAATAAACTTGCCATGGTCAATGAAATAAAATTTCCATCTGAATAGTTTGTTAATTATTGTACAAGAACTGTCATGGCAAATTTTATGTTATCATAAATTTTATGCATATCAAGCTTACTTAGAGCATCTCTAGGAGATACCGTAAAAACGCGAAAACTGCAAAGTTCCGACGAGTTTGCGGGTCGGGCCCAGTTTGCTGCGCAGAGCAGACTCCGCATTTGCATCCCGGCCCGCAAACGTTTTCCGCGAATCCGCAAATGTACGTGGGGGTAGGCATAAAAGCCGTTTGGGCTCCCATTTGCGGGGACAAACCCACATCTCCGCCGTCGAATTCGTCGCCGCCGTTCCCCTCCCTAGCTCCAGCCGCCCGATTCGCTCGCCATTGATGCCCATCCTCCATATCTGCAGCAGGAGCGGCGCAGGTGCGTCGCCGCCGACGCCGCGCGGAAGCGGTCGTCGCATAAGTGGACGGGGAGGGGTCTCCCGGTGCCGATGTCGCTGCTGCGGCAGGAGACCGAGGAGTTCGACATCTGCCATGGTCTCGTGTCGGCCCCATGCCTCCCACCGCACCCGCACCTCCCGATTCTCCATCGTCGGAGTTCGAGGAGGGGAGCTCCTTCGGCACCTGGACTCTCTCCACCACGGCATCGTCGCTGTACACTCCGGCTCGTGAGGTCGCCGTCTGAAAGGATCGATATGGTTGACTAGAGGGGGGGGGGTGAATAGGCAACTACCAATTTTTAGCTTTTCTAAATAAATATGAAGTAGCAATCATAAAGGTTCACTAACATGGCACTAGGAGGACAACCTATATGATGCTACTTAGTAACGAGTAACGAAGCACATAGGAGATACTCTACAACACCAACATATACAAAGTAAAGGTAAGAGATAACCACAAGTGGAACCGATGAAGACGAGGATGTGTTACCGAAGTTCCTTCCCTTTGACAGGAAGTATGTCTCCGTTGGAGAGGTGTGGAGGCACAATGCTCCCCAATAAGTCACTAGGGCCACCGTATTCTCTTCACGCCCTCGCACAATGCAAGGTACCGTGATTCCACTATAGGTGCTCTTGAAGGCGGCGACCGAACCTTTACAAACAAGGTTGGGGCAATCTCCACACAAAGCTTGGAGGCTCCCAACAAGACCACGGAGCTTCACCACAATGGATTGTGGCTCCGAGGTGACCTCAACCGTCTAGGGTGCTCAACCACCCAAGAGTAACAAGATCCGCAAGGGATTAGTAGGGGGAATCAAATATCCTTTGGTGGAAGTGTGGATCAAGACCTTCTCAAGCAATCCCTAGAAAATCAACAAGGTTGATTGTCTAGGGAGAGAGATCGGGCTAAAATGAGCTTGTGGAGCAACAATGGAGCTTAGAGAGATCAAAGGTGGGCTCAAGGAAGAAGGAGATGCATTTATATAGTAGGTGGGGCAGATCCAACCGTTACCCACCTACCACATAAATGCACGAGTGGTACTACCACTCCTCGAGCGGTACTACCGCTCAACTCCTCACCAACCACGGTAGTACCGGGGGGTACTACCGCGCCACCCCCTCCGAGGGAAAGTATGCGAGAAAAGGCCCATCGGTGCGGTAGTAAAATAATACTACACCACTGAGGGCGGTAGTACCGCCCTTGGAGCTGTAGTAAAAAACTACTACCGTTCTTCGGGCGGTAGTACCGCTCCTGGAGCGGTAGTAAAAGTTTACTACCACACCTGGGATGGTAGTACCGCTCTGAGAGCGGTACTACCGCTGTGCCAGCGGTACTACCGCTGGGACAGCGGTACTACCGTTTACCCCTTTTCACATAGGCAAGGAAAACACAATGGTGCTCCATTGAGGCTAAAATATGGGTGGGTGCATGAGGTGTGTGCGTGAAGATTCCACCAAAGCCTTTCCGACACGGACCCCCTCTTGGTACGAAGACTTTCCTATGACTCAAACTAGGAAGAGAAATGCGGAAGAAAATCCGTCTTCGAGATCCTCCAAGGGGCGTCGAGACATCTTGTGCCTAAAGGAGAATATTCTGAAATGCTCAGGACACAAGATTAGGCCGCACAACAATTGTCATCAATCACTAAAACCACTTAGGATAAATATGCCCTAACAATCTCCCCTTTTTGGTGGATTGATGACAATGTTGGATTTGCACAAAAAATAGAGATATGCATATGCAAACTTCAAAGATATCATAAGGGGGCTAGTTTCCTCTGGGTATGTGCATACCAACAACTAACCACAGAGAGAACACTCCCCCTAGATTATATAGACTAAGCCATCCTTACTACATACGTACGAGAGATGAAGAATTTTGAAGCATGGCAAAGCATGTGAACAAAGGAATACTGGCACAAGATACTATGTCTCACAGGTTAAAAATAAAATGATAAAACTGATAATACTGAGACAGAAGATAAGCAAGATAAAACATATATATCACAATAAGATAGGATCTGACAACTCAGTCTCAACCATAAAGCAAAAGTAGCAAACGAAAGCAACAAAGTGTTCTCAAACCAACAAACCAGAAAAACTAGAGAACGAGCAAATCCTACACTCTCTCCCCCTTTGGCATCGAAACACCAAAAAGAAAGAGAGGAGCCCTAACACCCAGGTGGTAGAAACATCAGTCGGTGTCCTCCTCATCACGATACTCCTAATCGGAGCCATCGTCGGTGTCCTCCTCCTCCTCAGATGCAACCCACTAAAGATGATGCTTTTCCATCCATGCCGCCTCGGGGGTGATCTCAGTCTCAGAACCGCTGGAGAAGGGTATGTCAAGCTTCCTCATGATCAACTTGTCGCGCTGGCGACTCTCCTTCTGAGCAACATGTGTGTTGTACTGGCCCTTGGCCTGCATACAGAACAGGGTCTTCATCCTGTCAGTGAGTCGTGTGGCCCAAGACGGTGCCGCAGATGTGTGGGAACCCTCACCCTGTCGAGGAGCCTCTGGAGGGGCCTCATCCTCAGCGCCTGGCAGATCGTCATCAAAATCCCTGGGGGCAGCCTAACGAGAGGAGGTGTTGGCCCATTTGTCTTTCTGACGCAGCTTGATGGGCTCATGGCGGACCCAATCAGGAGCAACAAACTCAGCCCCGGGGAAGAGCTTGGTCCAAGTGGCCTTGATAAAGTAGAATAGGTAGGGACCGTAGATTGGGACCTTACGGTTAATGACTGCAGAGTAGAGTTCAGTCCACATGACATGAGAAACATCAAGGGGCTGACACTGACGATTCTTCGCTTTCTGACACAAGAGGAGCATGTCTACCAGGTAGGAGTGCACCTGGTCCTTGTTGCCAACCCTGGGAAACAGTGTGTTGCGAAAGATCCGGTGCATCACATCCAAGAAGGGGTTCATCACATAGGATACCTCGCCAGTGGGGGTGTGCTTCACAGAGAGGTACGGGAGCAGCTTCTCCTTGGGAGCGGCTTGGGCCTTGGCATGGGGGCGCAAGCCAACAATAGTAGTGAGGCCCTCATCCCTGACCTGAAGAAGATCCATGAAGTCTTTCCAGGTAGCAGTCAACTGCATTCCACTTGTCATCCCAGTCATAGTACGGGTGTCATCATGGTGAAAGTGCACTATAGCAAAGAAGTGAGCTACAATGGAAATATCAAAATCCTGGTGGAACGAGATGAGGTCTGCAATCTGAAGTTGCTCCACCATAGAAATGGCCTACCCAAAATAAGTCATGTCCTTCCTCAAATGTTCAAGATCTATCCACTGCACCAGGACATAGAGGTTCTTCTTTGATCTGAGCACGTCTTCATAGATTAAGAATTGATCGCGAGTCCAAAACTGTTCACCACCAGGGAACTCATCCCTATTGCTGGCATATGGGTTGAGCTTGCGACGGTGTTGGAACTCGGCAAGCGGCATAGTGTTCCAGTTGACCGAGGGCTTCTTTGGAGCAAGCTTCTTGAACGAGCGCTTGGCGGCATTGGAGCCTTCAGACGGATCAGAGGAAGGTCGCTTGGAGCTGGCAGTGCGAGACGGGTTGGAACGACGGGAACCACCACCTGGGATACACAAAACAACACACAAAACACGAAAGAAGGGAGAAACAAGTCAAGCCAATGAACAAGAACGACCCAAAACCTCATAAAACACAATAGATCAGTGTGTGTGCACAAAGGGGAGCGGTAGTGCCGCAGGTGGAGCGGTAGTAAAATTTTACTACCGCTCTGGGAGCGGTAGTACCGCTGAGAGGGCGGTAGTACCGCTTCAGGAGCGGTAGTAAAATTTTACTACCGCTCCTCGAGCGGTAGTACCGCGCCACGAGGGGCGGTAGTACCGCACGGGACGGCCTAATCTCAGATCTAATCAAATTTGACAGGGAAAAACTTGTGGAGTAGACATTGAAAACCATAGATCTGGATCCTAAGCAGGCCTAGGCACACACAACACCTATGCAAGGAATCATATTACCCAAAAAGCTACCATGAACTCCCAATCACGATGTCATGAGACCATATGCCCTATCCCTAGAAGGAATCAACGAACAAAGCATAAGATTGCAGATGAGAGGCAGTACCGGTGTCCATGGCGCGTGGGGAAGAGTCCCACCGGTCGGAATCGGAGGAAGATGGCCGGATAGGGAGATCCGGCGATGCCCTAGGGCAGTTTTCTGAGGAGAGGAGAGAGAGAGACAGGGAAGAACTCGGGGCAGATGGGGAAAAAGAAAGGCCTCCTGGGCCTTTAAATAGTCCCCTAGGTGAGGCGGCGCGGTAGTACCGCAGTCATCGCGGTAGTACCGCTCTACGTGCAGTAGTACCGCACCCACAGCGGTAGTAAAAAAATTAGTACCGTGCTGGGGGGCGGTAGTACCGCATGGTGAGCGGTAGTACCGCTCCCCCAGCGGTAGTAAAATTTTACTACCGTGCTGGGGGCGGTAGTACCGTGCTTGAAGTCACAAAAATGGCCATAAAGAGCTCTCTACTCCTTAGGTGGTGAAAAAACTTGATCAAGCCAAGAGAAAACAAAACACAGAAACAAGAAAGACACACCGAAGAGAGAGAAACAACACAGAGACTCGAGGGGAGAGGGCGGTGGCCTAGGACACCAATGTTTGAGACAAATGGTATGACACCACGAAGAATTATCCTTGGGTTCATGACCATATCTCGTCTTTGAAGTACAAGTGCCATTTGGTGATGGCCAAAGTGAAAGACTTGATCGATTTATGCATAATGGGGGGAGGGAAAGTTCATTGAGAGAACAACACTCCCCCTATGTCCATGCCTACATCTAGAGCAAGATGTAATGTAGAGTGAGGTGCAAAGTGCCTAGTTTCAATCCACATTACTTGAATCAATGATATTTAGCTCATGCCTTAACTCACGGAACCTTGCTTCATCTAGGGGCTTAGTGAAAATATCTGCAAGTTGCTCTTCAGTGTTGATGAAGTGAATCTCAATATCACCTAGCTTGATATGTTCACGAATGAAGTGATGGTGAATATCAATGTGCTTGGTCTTGCTGTGTTGAACCGGATTGAGAGAAATCTTGGTAGCACTTTGATTGTCACATAGGAGAGGCACTTTGTCACAGGTGACACCGTAGTACTTTAAAGTTTGCCTCATCCATAGCAACTGGGCATAACAACTTGCAGCTGCTACATACTCAGCTTTGGTGGAGGATAGTGATACATAGTTCTCCTTTTTGGAAGACCAACTCACCAGTGAACGACCAAGGAATTGGCATCCTCCATAGGTTGACTTCCTCTCCACATAGTCGCCTGCCCAATCTGAGTCAGAATAGCCCACTAGGTTAAAGTTTGCTCCTTTGGGATACCATAGACCAAAGTTTGGGGTATGAGCCAAATATCGAAAGATTCGTTTGACAACCATGTAATGACTTTCCTTTGGTGCGGATTGAAAACGTGCATCCTACACTCAACATGATATCAGGTCTAGATGCGCAAAGATAAAGGAGGGATCCAATCATGGAGCTATATACCTTTTGATCCACTGCTTTACCATTGGGATCACTGTCAAGCTTGCATCGTGTTGGCATGGGAAAATTGACCGGCTTGACATCCTCCAACTCAAACCTCTTGAGCATGTCTTGAGTGTACTTGGCTTGTTTAATGAAAGTCCCTTCTAAGCCTTGTTTGATCTCGAACCCGAGGAAGAACTTCAACTCACCCATCATAGACATCTCAAATTTCTCGGTCATGAGTGCAGCAAATTCTTCATTGAAACATTCGTTAGGAGAACCAAAAATGATGTCATCAACATATAGTTGGCATATGAACAAATCCCCTTTGACACTCTTAGTACAAAGAGTAGGATCAATCTTCCCAATTTCAAACCCATGATCTTGTAATAACTCAGTAAGATACTCATACCACGCACGTGGGGCTTGTTTAAGGCCATAGAGTGCCTTATTAAGTTTGTACACATGATTGGGGAGCTTGGGATGTTCGAACCCCGGGGGTTGTTTGACATATACCAACTCATTTAAAGGACCATTAAGAAAGGCACTTTTCACATCCATTTGTTGTAATTTGAAATTATGATGAGAAGCAAATGCAAGCATCATGCGAATAGATTCTAAACGAGCAACAGGGGCAAAGGTTTCACCATAGTCGATACCCTCGACTTGGGAGTAGCCTTGAGCCACCAATCTTGCCTTGTTTCGAATCACAATCCCATTGGCATCTTGCTTATTTTTGAAGATCCATTTGGTCCCGATGACATTATGTTCCTCCTTTGGCCTTGGCACTAAATCCCAGACTTGATTGCGCTCGAAATTGTTGAGTTCTTCATGCATGGCCATAAGCCAATCCTCATCATCGAGCGCTTCATGTACCTGTTGAGGTTCACAATACGAAACAAACGCGTGATGCTCACAATAATTCCAAATTTGTTGACGAGTGGATACTCCCTTTTTCAAACTACCAAGTACATTCTTCATAAGATGTGACTTGACTCTCAGCTTGTTCGCAATCTTGGCTACGCGACGCTCCAAGAGTTCTTCATTGGATAACTGGGGAACATCGACTTGATTGCTTTGCGTGCCCTTGCGTTTTGATCTTCCCTTAGCACCAGTACCCCGTTTAGGCACCGCAGAAGGGAATTGAGAGACAGCATCCTGATCAACTTGATCTTCGTCTTGAGCAGGTTCACTAGTTTGTCCTTGTTCTTGTGGTTGCTCTTGATCTTGATCTTGTGCTTCTATTTGGTCTGGATCATGTGGTTGCACTTGATCTTGATCTTGAGTCGGTTCGGAACCTTGGGTGAGTGCTTGTACTTCATGGGGCACATCACCATCTTTAGGCACTTGGTCTTGATCTTGAGTTTGTTCAACTTGTTGAGGGTCTTCTCTTTGTTCATCGGAAGCGTGTGGGACTTGTGAGGATGATGGCTCCACTTGAGTAGAGCATTGTCCTTCTCCTTCGGCCACAAGGGGTTCCTCAATGGGGAGTATTTGACCAATCCCCATTCTTCTTATGGCTTGGGGAGGAATTTCATCACCTACATCACATAGACCACTTTGCTCCACTTGGGAGCCATTATTTTCATCAAACTCCACGTTACACGTCTCCTCGATGAGTCCGGTGGACTTGTTGAGGACACGGTAAGCATAAGAGTTTGTAGCATAACCAACAAAGATGCCCTCATGTGCTCTAGAATCAAATTTAGCTAAATGTGCACCTTTCTTGAGAATGAAACACTTACACCCGAATACCCGGAAGTACTTGAGATTGGGTTTGTTTCCGGTGAGAATCTCATATGGGGTCTTGTTCAAGCCTTTGCGGATATAGAGCCAATTTGATGCATGACATGCTGTGTTGATGGCTTCGGCCCAAAAGTTATATGGAGATTTGTATTCCGCCATCATAGTTCTTGCAGCGTCTATCAGTGTCCGGTTCTTCCTCTCCGCCACACCATTTTGTTGAGGTGTATATGGTGCTGAATATTGATGTTTTATTCCCTCATCACCCAGAAACTCATCCAAGGTGTAGTTCTTGAACTCGGTGCCGTTGTCACTTCTGATCATCAAAATCTTTGCTTCATGTTGACGTTGAGCTTCATTAGCAAAGTTCATAACAGTCTGTTGAGTCTCACTCTTCCTCTTGAAGAAATATACCCAAGTGTATCTTGAGTAATCATCAACAATCACCAAGCAGTACTTTCTGGCCCCAAGACTGTCAAATGATGGAGGACCGAAGAGATCCATATGAAGGAGCTCCAACGGTCTCTTAGTGTAAATGAGAGTCGTTGGACGATGAGCAGTATCATGGATTTTTCCTTCAATGCAGGCACTGCAAGCACGATCTTTGGCAAAACTCACATTTGTTAGTCCACGAATATGGTCACCTTTAAGGAGACTTTGCAAAGATCTCATATTGACATGGGCTAGTCGGCGATGCCAAAGCCAGCCCACATCAACTTTAGCCATTAGACATGTCGCAGTCTTAGTGGGTCGCTTTGAAAAGTTCACCACATAGAGACCATTTTTGACATGTCCAATATAGGCTACTTTAAGAGTCTTGCTCCACAAAAGGACCACAGTATCAAGATTGAAGAATGTGGAGAAGCCCATGATTGCAAGTTGACGAACCGAAAGTAAATTATAGGCGAGGGACTCAACAAGCATGACCTTCTCAATAGATAACTCTGGAGAGATGGCCACCTTACCAAATCCCAATACCTTTGACAATGATGCATCGGCGAATTGGACATGGGTGGGCATAGATGGGGAAGGATGCACATCCACCACTAAGTCCTTGCTTCCGTTCATATGATTTGTTGCTCCACTATCGAGCAACCATGACACCCCTCCGGAAGCAAATTCCTGCAATAGATCAAGGCTTGGTTTTAGGTACCCATTTTTTAATTGGTCCTTTAACATTAGAAACAAGGGTCTTAGGAACCCAAATAGCACATTCAATGTACTCATAGTAAGAACCAATAAATCTGGCATAAACATGCCCATCACCAGCACGACATAAAACATAGGAAGGATTTAGTTTGCCGGCCGTGTTGGTAGGAATGGTTTTGCCCTTCTTGATGCTCCCTTTTTCCACCTTGTTCCTGTTCACCTCCTGAGTCCCTTCGCCCTCTTTGACAAAGATGTCCATGAGGGTGGGGGATCTGTTGTTCCTGTTCTTTCTTTTTCTCTTAGACTTAGATGTAAGTCCAAGCCCCTCCTTTCCTACCACACCCTTTTGATTGCTCAAAAGGTCTTTCAGGCTCTTCTTGCCTTGGATGCATGACACAAGGCCCTTCTCAAGTTTAGCCTTCAACTTGGCATTTTCCTCCACAAGATGTACATGCTCAGAACAAGGGTTAGTTGTACAAGCATTATCAATTAAAACAAAAGGAGGACAAGTAGAGATTTCCTTGGTAAGCTTTGCTTGAAGTTGATCATGAGACTCTTTCAGGGAGAAATGACTACCTTTCAATGCCTTGTGAGCCTTGTCAAGTGTCTCAAACTCCATTTTGAGTCTTTCATGGTCAACCCCAAGAGCAGCCTTTTCAGACTTAAGCATACGAGTAAGAACAGTAGCATGATCTAGTTTCTTTTGCAATTTAGCGCAGTCATCATTGTCTGACTCCTCAGGAGCCAAACGAAGAGCGCGCTCTGTTTCTAGAGCAATAGAAAGTTCAGCAATCTCATCGGCATAGTCACTACTATGACCTTGCATCTCGGAGATAGTCTCCTCATGAGACTCGATGAGGTCATTAGCCTCACCCAATTGTTCCAAAAGGGCAACAAAGTGCCTCTTGGTTTCTCCTTTGACAGTACACAGAAATTTGTCAAGATCATGCTCATTAAGTTCCACAGCATCACTATCATCAACACAGTTCAACAATGAGGGAGCACTAGTGATGTTGGTCTTAATGTTGGGTGTTACCTGAGTGATACCTTTAGCCATGAGGCACTTGGCGATGTGATTATCATTGGGGGGGTTGAAGAGGGACACCTTCTTGGAACAAGGAGTGGCAATGGCGACAGTCGCAGTTGCCACCATATCATCATCATCATCATCATCATCGGAGGGGTACTCTTTAAGTGCCACCATACCCTTTGGATGGGGTATCTTGACAAAGTTGTTCTTGCTTGGGAATGACTTTGTTTTGTCCTTGCCAATGAGCTTGCCTCCGTTGTCTTCCCTCTTCTCATAAGGACATTCTGCCACGAAATGGCTCACATTACCATAGTTATAGCATGTCCTCACTCGTTGCTTGGGTTTGAACCCACTTGAGTTGTTCTTGGTGAAGTTGGGTCTTGAGTTCCTCTTGTTGCCCCAGAATTGCCTTGACGCAAGAGCCATGTGCTCGTGATAAGCATACTTAGTGTCTTCAAGGCAGCTCTCCTCTTCTTCATCCTCCTCTTCTTCTTCAGAAGCAGCCTTTGCCTTCAAAGCAAGGTTAGGTGAAGTTGTCTTTGACCAAACTCGAGCAAGTGCATTGTCAGCGGTCTCGTTCATGATTGACATTGCAATGAATTCATCCAACACCTCACTGCAAGACAACGAGTGGAAATCTGGTCGTTGGCGAATGACTGATGACATGGCTTTGTTGAAAGGCATGATGGCCTTAAGAAACTTGCGCTTGACCCATGTGTCATCCACATCCTTGCTCCCATGATCCTTGAGAGCAACAGCAATAGCAGTCACCCTCCGATAGAGATCACGAGGGTCCTCATCTTCCTTCATTACAAACTCATCAGCCTGATCAAGTATCACTTCATAGTTTGACCGTGGAATGCTAGAGCTTCCCTTGTATAGCACTATAATGTGCTCCCAACAGTCCTTGGCCAGAGAGAAGGGCCGCAAGTGAGGAAGATCTTCGAGCAGTACCGCGGACTGTAAAATGAACATTGCAGAGTGATTATATTGATTATCCGCTTCTTCTCTTGGAGTGAGGTTGCTTGGGTCATGATGATAGTAGCCTTGCTCGATGATTCTCCATAAGTTTGTTGAGCTGTGATTCAAATGAGACTTAATAGAAAACACCCAGTTAGCAAAATCACCCTTAACAAGCTTAGGAGGAGGACCAACATGATTAAGACGCGGTGTGGGAACAGGTCCTCCATAGACCATGGGAGGTGGAACTGAGGCATAGGTTCCAGTCCCATCCTTTTCTTGAGATGAGGAAGGTCGCATACCTTTAGCCGCTTCCTTAGAAGAATTGGCCTCCGAATAGGTGATGGTGGGTTTAACCACTAACGCCGGTTCGGGTGGACTTTTAAATCCCCCAATTAACTCTTTAAGCATGGTCTTGACTTCGTTCGTCAAGGACGTCTTGAGGGCGGCCATAGCGTATTCAAGTCGTCCCTTGTGATCGAAGTCAAGTCCATGGCCTCGGGTTTCCCATGGGGAACTCCCTCTTCGCCTTCCATACTCTTCGGGTGGTGAAACCCTTAATAAAGAGACGTGGCTCTGATGCCAATTGAAAGGATCGATATGGTTGACTAGAGGGGGGGTGAATAGGCAACTACCAATTTTTAGCTTTTCGAAATAAATATGGAGTAGCAATCATAAAGGTTCACTAACATGGCACTAGGAGGACAACATATATGATGCTACTTAGTGATGAGTAATGACGCACGTAGGAGATACTCTACAACACCAACATATACAAAGTAAAGGTAAGAGATAACCACAAGTGGAACCGATGAAGACGAGGATGTGTTACCGAAGTTCCTTCCCTTTGACAGGAAGTACGTCTCCGTTGGAGCGGTGTGGAGGCACAATGCTCCCCAATAAGCCACTAGGGCCACCGTATTCTCCTCACGCCCTCGCACAATGCAAGGTACCGTGATTCCACCATAGGTGCTCTTGAAGGCGGCGACCGAACTTTTACAAACAAGGTTGGGGCAATCTCCACACAAAGCTTGGAGGCTCCCAACAAGACCACGGAGCTTCACCACAATGGAATGTGGCTCCGAGGTGACCTCAACCGTCTAGGGTGCTCAACCACCCAAGAGTAACAAGATCCGCAAGGGATTAGTAGGGGGAATCAAATATCCTTTGGTGGAAGTGTGGATCAAGACCTTCTCAAGCAATCCCTAGAAAATCAACAAGGTTGATTGTCTAGGGAGAGAGATTGGGCTAAAATGAGCTTGTGGAGCAACAATGGAGCTTAGAGAGATCAAAGGTGGGCTCAAGGAAGAAGGAGATGCATTTATATAGTAGGTGGGGCAGATCCAACCGTTACCCACCTACCACATAAATGCACGAGCGGTACAACCGCTCCTCGAGCGGTACTACCACTTTCCAGAGCGGTACTACCGCTCCTGGGAGCGGTACTACCGCTCAGCTCCTCACCAACCACGGTAGTACCGGGGGGTACTACCGCGCCACCCCCTCCGAGGGAAAGTATGCGAGAAAAGGCCCGTCGGTGCGGTAGTAAAATAATACTACCGCACTTAGGGCGGTAGTACCGCCCTTGGAGCGGTAGTAAAAAACTACTACCGTTCTTCGGGCGGTAGTACCGCTCCTGGAGCGGTAGTAAAAGTTTACTACCGCACCTGTGACAGTAGTACCGCTCCTGGAGCGGTAGTAAAAATTTACTACCGCTCTGAGAGCGGTACTACCGCTGTGCCAACGGTATTACCGCTTACCCTTTTTCACATAGGCAAGGAAAACACAATGGTGCTCCATTGAGGTTAAAATACGGGTGGGTGCATGAGGTGTGTGCGTGAAGATTCCACCCAAACCTTTCCGACGCGGACCCCCTCTTGGTACGAAGACTTTCCTATGACTCAAACTAGGAAGAGAAATGCAGAAGAAAATCCGTCTTCGAGATCCTCCGAGGGGCGTCGAGACATCTTGTGCATAAAGGAGAATATTCTGAAATGCTTAGGACACAAGATTAGTCCGCACAACAATTTTCATCAATCACTAAAACCACTTAGGAGTTATATGCCCTAACACCGTCGACGAGGATGGCTTCGAGATCTACGATCCGGCCGCCTTCGAGCGCTCGGTGACCCGCGAGGACTTCGTCCCCGAGGAGGTCATGGCCCCGGTGACCGGCGTGGTCGCGGCACACTCCGTGGAGGAGGTCGAACACGACACTAAGCGTCGCCGCCGTGAGGTCGACATCGATCAGCTCTTGCTCGAGCAGGGCCTCGAGCAGGACCGCCTTCACCGCGAGCAGGAGGCCACCAAGGCGCGCGAGAAGGGGAAATTCGTCGTCATCTACGTCGACGACGACTCCGACGAGGAGTGAATGCACTCCGGCGACGGCGCGGCCGCACCTTGCGAGCTCCGGTGAGCTAATTTTGGTCTGTTTAGGGTGAGGGCCACGTCTTCGAGCGCATTTTGGCAATCTGTGGCAATGTTTAACCCACCCAACCCCCCTGCGATGTAAATCTTAACGAACAACGAATGAACTAGTATTGGATGAACTAATCTCCCGCGTAGTTTGAATGTTTAAATTTGCAGTTCTGTTTGCCGTGTTTGTTCTGCGCAACATGTTTCTGAAACTGTAACCCAGTTTGCACTGGACTGCAAACTGCATTTGCGGTTTTAGAAATTGCAGGGTCTGCTAGAGATGTTCTTAGCATTTTTGTCACAAGTCTAGAATTAACCATGCCATGAGAACAACGAGTATTTACTTGCAATTAGAAGAAAACGGAAAATTTTCATGTCAAAAAATGTGAAGACATGTAAAAATAGAGATACATGACACATACCGACAATCGCAAGAAAATAACAAAACGTAAGTGCTTTTAAGCTATAACCATGGCAAAGTTGGCATGACAAACAGAATTGAAGGCATGGCAAAATTTGAAATCACAGCAGCATCTCATGGAACCATGGCAAAATTGCCCAACTTCGCTGGAAAGGCAAGGTATAGGGCCGCTAGACTCACATAGAACTGCTCGTAGACGGAGGCTCCTGCCAGCAGCAGTGGCGGAGCGTTTTGGAGACAATTAGGGACCTTGAGTCCTTGACCCGCTTCCTAAAGAAATTCTGTCAAATAAGCATATTATTTCGCTAATCGCTTTACTAATTATACGGCATCTCTGATCATCCTAGCTTTTCTTATGTCATATCCAGTCATTTAGCTGCCCCTAATATTTGGTTCACGCTCCGCCCCCATCTGCTAGCACCTCTGCATCACCACTATATCACCTGCCTCGCGGCGGGTCTACTGACCTTGCGCCCATGTCATTGGACCAATGTAACACCTGAAGACGTGCGGGAGCCGTGTGCCCACATCGCCATCAGCCGCGACGAGGATGTCGATGTCGTCGTGCGGTGGCATGGAGATGGGAGGCCCGGCGGAGGAGCTCCGGGTGCGACGCGAGGGAGGGTGAGCCTCGCACGGGGAGGGAGAGGCCCAGCATGGATCCGCAGCCGAAGACCCGGAGGAAGGAGCCATGATGCGCGACTGCGTGATGGCGAGGGGGTTCTACCACCCTGCGGTGGCGGTCTTGGATGGCGGCGAGGATGGTCAGCTCGGCGATGGCAGCCAAAGATGGCGTCAAGCACGGTCAGATCGGCCTCGGCGATGGCGGATCGGATGGCGCAGATGGAGGCGGCCTCGACGGCCGCCGTGTCCCTTGGCCTCCGCCCACGACGGCAACTCTAAACGGTCGGCGCAGACCCGTAGCACAACGGCCTGGTGCTTCGTGTCGGCGAGCATTGCGGCGAGTTGCGGTGGTCAGCCTCCGCCTCACTCTCTGTTCACGCTGTGCTCTTTTTTACCGGACGCTTCTAAATCACTGACGTGGCCGTCATCTTTGCTCATGCGTGCAGAAGTCCAACGGTGGAACTTGTGTTCGAGCCGGAAGGTCAAAAAAACTGACATTCGGGCAAACTGTGCTTGGATGGTTTTAACGACCGTGGTATTCCTAACCTATTACTCCCTCCGTTTCTAAATATACTAGTATTTTCAAACATTTACTACACATACACTACAAACTGCATACAGATGTATATAAACATACTTTACAATATAGATTCACTCATTTTACATTTACTTCCTCCACTCCTAAATATAAGTCTTTTAAGCGATTTCATTAGAGTCTACATACGGAGCAAAATGATTAAATGTACACTCTAGAGTATGTCTATATACATTCATATGTACTCTATTAGTGAAACATCTAAAAAGACTTATATTTAGGAATGGAGGGAGTAGTTCGTAGTGAAATCTCTGCAAAGACTTATATTTAAAAACGGAGGGAGTAGAATTTAAGTCTTGTGTGCGCATTATTTTTGAATTTATTTTAGAATTTTTTACGATATGTTTTCAGTTTGAGAAAACGTTTTTGTCAATGACGAGACGCCTACGATGATTTCATAAATCTTAAGATGATATATCGGTTCAGTCTCTTGAAGATGTTTAAAAAAATACGTGTACGTGTGTATTTATAGGGATAGATATATGCACGTCTTTATGAATGCTAACGTGTGTAATACGTTAAAAAACTAACGTTTGGTAATTATTATTTTTGATTATTTTAGAGAGAGGAAACGGTTGGAGTTTCTTTGTTTGGATAAGTAGTTTATACCGAACGTATTTCTGCTAATCACGTTTAGTTGCCTAACCATCTAAAACCATGTTTGGTTAGCCTAACAAATTACCGGATAAGATAAACTTAGCTTCAAAAACAAAAAAAACAAGTATGTGGGAAAGGGCCATGCTACGCGTCCATCAACGGATCATTTAAGAAGACTAGCAAAAGGGCCCGTACGTTGCAACGGAAAAAAAATACCACACGCTTTTAATTTTTTTATAATCATTTTGATTTATTAAAATAATAAGCTAACTAACTAATGTAGTCAGTCCTATCCTATTTTGTTGAGAAATCAACCCGTCCATTGTTAATTCCACCATGATGAAAAATTGAGCGGGACAAGCAAAGAAAAACAAAGAGGCTACGTGAATTGATCAATGGACTGTTATCTTATTTCACTCATGGGGTAGAGAATGTGGGATCAGATGACAAACTGAAGGTGGTTTTCCATTCTCTGTCTCTACAACAATACAATCTTACATATGATACATTCATTCATCAGCAAACAAATCCCCACAAAACAAAAATTTTTGCCGGTGCTTGGCACACGGTTGGAGGCATGGGAGGGGATCTCACCAGATGATGAGTTCCTGCCGGAGGAGGGGATACGATGAGGGGAGCAAGGGTGAGACGCCTCTATCTGGCCATAAGTACTTTGCTCCGTCGCGCCTTATCCGCGCGCCGCCGCCGTTCTGCATCGAGCAGACGCATCATCCCCAGTCATTGTAGCTGTCGCGTTGATTTGATCCAGAAGCTGTGCTCGAGTGCCGAAACGGGGGCCGCAAGCGGGCAGAGGTACGGCCGCGGAGGCGGGTGGGTTGAGATCGACAACAATGGTGGTTGAGGTCGGCCGCGGAGGCGGGTGGGTTGAGATCGACAACAGTGGTGGTTGAGGTCGGCCGCGGCGACGAGCGGTGTGGCAGCGGCCTGGGCACAGGGCAGGGTGGACGAGGGTCGACGCGATGCGCTCGAGCGCCGCAACGGGGACAGTAAGCGGGGAGAGGTACGACCGCGGAGGCGGATGGGTTGAGATCGGCGGTGGTGGCGGTTGAGGTCGGCCGCGGCGGCGAGTGGTGTGGCGGCGGCCTGGGCACAGGCCAGGGTGGCCCAGGGTCGACGGGAGGAGCCGGTGCGTACGGGTATAATTTTTGCAGTGAATCATTTTTTCCTTTTACGTTCCAGATAAATGATGAAGCGCGGGTTGAATAACAAAAATTACAGGGGCTATTTTATAAAAATGCCGCGGTAGGTTTTCCGACGGAAGCAATAGCCGCTTTATTATTAGGTAGGTATAGGTATAGATATAGACTAGTACAAATGCCCGTGCATTGCAACGGGCTATAAATTTAATAAAAGTCGGTCTTTGTATTTTTATTATTATAATTAATTGATTTTCTATGATTAACAGTTTCATTTGCAATTTTGTGCACTGTTTGTGCACTGTTTGTGCTTGGAACAAACATAACGACCTGTTATACACAACACACACAATATCAGAAAAGGGAAAAATCTATGGAGAAGCACCGCATAACAGCTCTCCCATGCGGCGGTTCATGCACTTGCAAGAATCTTCTACCTCATGATTAAATCATCGTATTAAATGTTTTTTTAAATTTTAAAAATGACTTATCTCACAGATTAATAATTTAATTGAAGATTCGTCTTCATCGTCCCGATGAGACCTTCAAAATAAGATTCCATGCAAATCTAGCTGAGTAGCTAGTTTCATAGGCACAAATTATTCACTTCAATACAGGTAATTCACAGCAAATATTGATCACTCCTATGAGGGGGCAGCAGAAAATACAAGGTTATATCAGTTGTTGGTTCACAAAACCTTCCTAAGAAAAACTATAGCAAATATAAAGTAAGATCTTGCTCTTTGCACTTGGGTCCTTCTGTCAATGCTCAGGTTTCACTTTGGCATCTCCATTAGGAAGAGCACTTTGGGACTGAGCCAACCTCTTTGACTCCTGGATAAAAATGAGTCAATGAGAAGCTAAAGCAGAAAAATACAAATGAATGAATAAGAATTATTTTACGCTCATTTAACAGTCCAATCTGAAAGCTAAAAATTAGCAGGAAGAAACCGTAGTTGTGTAAATCTACAAAGAATGTATCACCAACACAAAAGTAAATTCTGACCTCACCTAGATTAAGTCCTGACACCAAAATCGGCTTAAGTAGCAGGTTCCAACAAAACATAGATATATACAGGTCTTGCTCTCACAACTCCCGGAAGGGGGCGAAAGATGCATTGAGCGATGTGATAACTAAAACATGGAGCTGCATATGATTGCTAAAGTAGTAAAATATGATCACTACACTGTTACTGGTCGACTGGAAGATGAGCGTTAAACAAAATTTTCAGTGAAGATAAACATGTGAAGGAACAGCCGATCCTAAGAATGCAGGCGTATTTCCACTTACAGCAGCAGAAGTAGCACGTATCTGCCTGTATGCTTCAACGTCGTCTGAAAAAGCTTCTTCCAGCTCCTCAAGAAGATGCTTCCTTAGGCTCTAAGACAAACATATTGACAATATTATTTCACAATTGTAATCGTGAACCATCTCCTCTTGAAGATCGTATAAAACACAGACAGAAAGTATCATAATCGTAGAGGAAACAATTATACGAGCTTCTTGCGTCTATTTTGATCAAGAGTTCAGGACATATATCAGTGTACAAAAGTCATACGAACTCAATGCCTAGAGTTGGAAGCAAAACATCACAGAAGAAAAATGGCAGGGTAAACTTGGCGAAATGAATGCACAGCTTGAATCATAATCAGAAGTAGTACAAACGTAGCTATGAGGATACGAGGCGGTGAAATGAAAAGTAGCCCCTCCTAATCACAGCCAAGATAGTCTTGTCACAAACTGAACTCACGGTTATCCGTGCACCAATATATCATAACGAACACTACAAAATGGTAGGCCTTAGATTTTGAGGTATACATCAGTTTCATAAATTATATACACGTATTGGATATAAAATTGCATCTACCCTTCTTATAAAGCTCGATAATACAGTGACAGGAATCTGCATCAACAACAACAATGAACACTGGTCCTACAATTCCACATTCAGTTAGGGCAGATTACTGGCAGTAAATGGGGGTAACATGGAACACCAGAAAGCTTCGAATATGGAAAGTCTCCTTAAGAACTGATTGACAGTAGTTTGTACACCATTACCAATTTAAGGTGGATAGGAAGGGGGTGATTCTGTTTTTCCTGAGAATAAGTTGTCATAGTGCAACTGAATTGCATAATGGAATTTAATTCATGAAAACAGAGATGGATTCCCGTGATTGTAGTTTGGATGCAACTATATGAGTGACAGGGCTATGCTGGTTCCTTTTCACATGGCCAACACAATGTATCCCCTTCAAACTACACCAATGTCGACTTATATGAAAAGAAGACTTCCCTGGCAGTAATACCAGTTATGTTTTCATCAAAAAGTTCCACTCGAAAGAGATCAACAAGCTTTGTCAGTGTCGCTAATCTTCATCCACTGTGTCCTAAAATACTACACACTGTATCGAGCATATCTATGGGTACGATTGGTTCACAGACGAACTTGTCCACACTTAACAACGATGCAAGCCATACTTACCTTGAAAGCATCGGTCCTGCCCTTGGTGATCTGGTTCTTGGCGATGCAGCTGTTGAGCACGTCCCTGGTGAACTCATCGGGGTTCTTCCCATCATCAATCAAACTAACAACGCAAGCAACAATCAAGAACACACACAGTTCAGGCGAGAGGGTCAACAGCAATGAGCGACAGAGAAAGAGAAGAGACTAAAGGATGTTGCACCCGTCGGCGAGCTTCTGCATCGTGTCGAGCTCCGCCACGAGCGCGTTCCTGCACCATACAACACACCAAACCCTAAGGGATCCGCGCACGCAGAAAAGCTACGGGATTAAAAGGGGGTCGCCGGGGAGGTCTGCCGCGGGTGGTGCGGGGAAGCGAGGGAGCTTACAGGTGCTGGAGGAGGGGGAGCTGGGACGAGGAGCTGAAGGAGGAGACATTGAGGTTGAGCTGGTGGAGCAGGCCCAGGGTCTTTTGGATCAAGCCCGTGACCTGCGCCAGGTTCTGCTTCGACGAGTCCCCTCCCGCTCCCCCTTGTACACTGTTACCGGAAGCGGCCGCGGCCGCGGCGGCGACGGCGACGACGGCGGCGGAAGAAGAGTTCGGGGCAGTGCTGTCCATGGCGAAGTCAGCAGGCGGTAGGTACCCGCCAGCGAGTTGCAGACGGCGAGCGCCTTGGGCGGGTGGGCTGCGCTGGCTGCGGGCGACGACGTTGAGGAGGAGGAGGAAGGGAGAGGCGCGGGGGGTGGGCCGGTCTCGATCCAGAGGTAGAGGAGGGAGCCGGAGGAGGCGACGGGGGAGAAGGCCTGGTGGGGGAGGAAGGAGGTGAAGGGGAGGCGGAGCCAGCAGCGGCGGTCGGGGTCGAAGGCGTGGCGTGCGCCTTCCGCGTGCCATGGGGCGTGCGCCGCGTCCTAGACGACCCGGCCACCAGGGCCTTCTGGCGCGCTGCATCCCTCGCCCGCGTGGTCCGAGTCACCGTCGCCGACGTTGACGTAGAGCACGTAGGGGCGGGCGTGCGCCAGCGCACGGCCTCCCGCGCGTGGCCCAGCTCCCCCGCCGCGGCCAGCCGCCCCCTATGGTGGAGAACGCGCACGGATAAGGGAACGGTGGTGGAGAACATAAAGGGGTTTTCTGTAAAATGCAAAAAATGATTCGTTTTTTGACTCAAAAAGGACTGCGGGTTGAATACTGAAAAATCGAGGGGTTTTTTTGTAAAATAACTGCAACAGACGACAGAAGCGCTCCGCGCTTTATTATTAGGGGAGATTCGTCCAATTATACGAAGCGAGCCATTCATTCTTCTTCATCATCCTTCTTTCTTAATTTCCTGCAACAATGTCCTTGTTGCAAAACCTTTTCTTATGTAATTTTTGGTAACAAGGTTCGTATTATAAAAAAATTCTTCTCTAATTTCTGCAACAAGACCTCTGTTACAAACTCTTATCTTCTCTAATTTTCTGCAACAAGACTCATGTTGCAAATAAATATCTTATATATTTTCTACAACAATACCCTCCTTACAATAATTCCTTTTTCCTATTTTTCTACAATAAGACCCCTGTTGCAAAACCTCCATTGCAGCATGACCCAAAATCTGCAGCCTCTTCTATTTATTCCTGCAACAAGACTGTTGTTGCGACAATTTGCAAGAACACTGACATGTGCAACGGTGGGAGTACCCCGTGCACCATGCATCACCCGCGTTTTTGCAGCAGGGGAAGGATGCTAGTGGCTACTGTCGATGTGATGAAGTTCGGCACCGTGTTTGTTGGAGAAGAGCTAGGGATGCGATCCATGGAAGGAGGCAGGTGATCGATAGATAGAGGTAGGGGATGAAAGGGTCAACGGAATATTGTGTGGCTGTTGGGATAATGATAGAGATGAGCGGTTGATGTGTCCACGTGGGACGTGTGGCAAGGGATGAAGGTGGCAAACGCGAGTGAGCAGTCCACCGGCTGATTAATAACGTTTCACTATGGGAAAACGACTATTAGACGTTTTCTTTCCATAAACCATTTTATAACTTTAGATCGCAAGTCCTTAGTATCAACGGGAAAATGGCTCTACCCTTCATAAGATGTCGTCGGTGGGCAGTACATCTATTACAGCAAGGTTAGCTTTGTGCGTCTATATATTATGATAAGGTCAGCCGTTCCAGGTGTCGTGGCTACTGCTCGTCGGCGAGGGACGACGATCACGTTCCTCTTGACCGTAGGTGTTCCCGGCGCCCATGCGATGACCCTATCAATGATGAGATGTAAGCTGGATTCTAAGGGGCGGTGGGGCGCATCGTCCAGTACGACAAGTAAGGAAATTCCAGGTGTTTGTGTCAGCGTCACGGTTGCTGCTCCCCGAATAGAACGACGACCAATAAGACGTCGACGAGGTGGTGCACATCCAGCAGCACACCACGGTGTCCTCGTCTTTCATCGTTGCATGCGCAGCGTCGGAGTTGACGGCGGTGGTGTCAAGTCAAAGACAACTAGACAAGGTTGTGGCCGCTGACGAACCATATTTGGAGATGAGGAACAACATGGCTTGCGAAACGTCGACTGCGCGCAACACCTCCCATCATTGTTTCCATCTCCTCGATGCTCCAGCCCACCACGACGCAGCTCGGGCACATGAGGTTGAGAAGCACGCCGGTTGTAATGACTAAGATGCGACACTTTCCTTATTTGGGGGTGAGGCCTCCAAAGGGGAAAGAGTCGCATCTAAACGTTTCGCAAGCAGGATAAACATTGCATTACATAATAGATGAAAGAGTAATAAGATTCGGCTTACACTCGCCACAAGCTAAATTACAATTCCACACAATCATTCATTATTCATATAGAAAACAGGGTCCGAATACGGACAAGATAAACGACAAAAGTTATGCTATCCCACCTTGCTAGGTCCACAATCACGACATAGTGCCTCTAGTCCTCGGGATACGTCACGTACAGCCTGCCACTGTCCTCGTCAAACTCCCACTTCAGTAGGGTATCCTCAGAAGCATGTGTATCTGGGGTACCTATACCTGTGGGTGGTTGTAGTAATCTGTGAGCCACAAGGACTCAGCAATCTGAGGACCTTGGTATCGAATCTAACTAAGTTATTAGGTAAGGTTGGGGTATGTGTTTCAGTTAGCAGCAACCTAAGCATTTATGGTGGCTAACTTATGTTGAACAAGAAGTAAAGATATGGTGGTCTACGCATGACGTTCGTGAACTAAGAATAATCACTAAGTGATCCTGAACACCTACTTACGACATTCATAACCCCATCGTGTTCTCGATCACAAATGGAACTGTCAAGGAAACAATCACGGTTACGCACACAGTTGGCATGCTTTAATTAAGTTACTTCAAGTTATCTAGAACCGGATGTTAACAAAATATCCAAGATTTACACATAACCACGGGCACGTCTTTCCGAAATATTTAACCTTGCAGGGGTGCTCCAACTAATCCATCACAAATTAGCACAGTCCACATAGAAATCCTCGATCACGAAACTCGTGATCTCGCTGGATTCCTTAGTGGAAAATTTCAACTCTGAGAAGACCCAAAGTCCCACCGGAATCCCAATGCACAAGATATATCGTTAAGGTAAGACAAGTCCAGCAAGACCTCCCGACGTGGCGACGACCCCGATAAATGTTGGGGATCGTAGTAGTATTTCAAAAAATTTCCTACGTCACACCAAGATCTATCTAGGAGATGCTAGCAACTAGCAAGGGGTAGAGCATCTTCGTACCTTTGAAGAACGCTAAAAGGAAGCGTTACTATGAACGCAGTTGATGGAGTCGTACTCGTAGCGATTCAGATCACGTAATATTCTGATGTAAGCACCAAACAACGGCGCCTCCGCGTTCAACACACGTGCATCCCAGTGACGTCTCCTTCACCTTGATCCAGCAAGGAGACAGGAAAAGTTGAGGGAGAGCTCCGGCAGCATGATGGCGTTGTGGCGGTGGAGCTATGTAGTTCTCCGGCAGGGCTTCGCCAAGCACCGCGGAGGAGGAGAAGAGGGAGAGGTAGGGCTGCGCCTTGGGGAGGTGTACAAGGTGTGCAGCCCTCCCAAATATCCTCTCTATATATAGGAGGGAGGGAGAGGAGGCGACCACCCTAGGGTTTCCCTAGGTGGTGCGGTGGCCAGCCCTAGACGAGGAGGGGCGACGCCCTAGGGGGTGGCTTGCCACCCAAGGCAGCCACCACGCCCTAGGGCTTGCTGCCCTAGGCGCCTTGGGCCTTGGTGGGTGGCACAACAACCCATATGGGGGCTGTTTCCCATCCACTTTTGGCACACGTGGCCCTTCGGGGCTTGTGACCCCTCTCGGTGTACCCTCGGGACCCTTCCAGTGGTCCCGGTACAATACCAATGATCCCCGAAACATTTCTGGCAATCAAATCTCCACTTCCTATATATGAATCTTTACCTCCGGACCATTCAGGAACTCCGAACAACCTTCGGTAACCACATACTATTCCCATTACAACTCTAGCGTCATCGAACCTTAAGTGTGTAGACCCTACGGGTTCGGGAAACATGCAGACATGACTAAGACACCTCTTCGGCCAATAACCAACGGAGGGGTCTGGATATCCATGTTGGCTCCCACATGTTCCACAATGATCTCATCGGATGAACCACGATGTCGAGGATTCACGCAATCGAATTCCCTTTGTCTACCGGTATGACACTTGCCCGAGATTCGATCGTCGGTATCCCTATACCTTGTTCAATCTCGTTACGGGCAAGTCTCTTTACTCGTTCCGTAAAACATCATCCCGTGACTAACTCCTTAGTCACATTGAGCTCATTATGATGATGCATTACCGAGTGGGCCTAGAGATACGTCTCCATCACATGGAGTGACAAATCCCAGTCTCGATTCGTACCAACCCAACAGACACTTTCAGAGGTACCTGTAGTGCACCTTTATAATCACCCAGTTATGTTGTGACTTTTGATACACCCAAAGCACTCCTATGGTATCTGGAAGTTGCACAATCTCATTGTCTAAGGAAATGATACTTGACATTAGAAAAGCTTTAGCACACGAACTACACGATCTTGTGCTATGCTTAGGATTGAGTCTTGTCCATAATATCATTCTCCTAACGATGTGATCCTCTTATCAATGACATCCAGTGTCCATGATCAGGAAACCATAACCATCTATTGATCAACGAGCTAGCCAACTAGAGGCTCACTAGGAACATGTTGTGGTCTATGTATTCACACATGTATTACGGTTTCTGGTTAATACAATTATAGCATGAATAATAGACAATTATCATGAACTATGAAAAATAATAATAACCACATTATTATTGCCTCTAGGGCATATTTCCAACAGTCTCTCACTTGCACTAGAGACAATAATCTATTTACATTGTGATGTATCGAACACCCATAGAGTTCTGGTGCTCATCATGTTTCGCTCGTGGAAGAGGTTTACTCAACGGATCTGCGACATTCATTTCCGTATGTACTTTACAAATGTCTATATCTCCATCCTGGATGTATCCTCGATTGGAGTTGAAGCGGCCCTTGATGTGCTTGGTCTTCTTGTGAAACCTGGGCTCCTTGACAATGGCAATAGCTCTAGTGTTGTCACGCAAGAGAGTCATTGTGACCGATGCACTCGGAATCACTCCTAGGTCGGTGATGAACTCCTTCATCCAGACTCCTTCCTATGCTGCTTCCGAAGCAGCTATGTACTCCGCTTCACATGTAGATGCCGCCACGACGCTTTGCTTGCAACTGCACCAGCTGACTGCCCCACCATTCAAAACATACACGTATCCGGTTTGTGACTTGGAGTCATACGGATCTGTGTCGAAGCTAGCATCGACGTAACCCTTTACGACGAACTCTTCGGCACCTCCATGAACGAGAAACATATCTTTAGTCCTTTTCAAGTACTTTAGGATATTCTTGACCACTGTCCAGTGATCCACTCCTGGATCACTTTGGTACCTCCCTACCAAACTTATGGCAAGGTTCACATCAGGTCTGGTACACAGCATGTCATACATAATAGAGCCTATGTCTAAAGCATAGGGGACGGTACTCATCTTTTCTCTATCTTTTGCCATGGTCGGGCATTGAGCTGTGCTCAACCTCACACCTTGTAATACAGGTAACAACCCCTTCTTGGCCTTATCCATATTGAACTTCTTCTATATCTTGTCAAGGTATGTGCTTTGTGAAAGACCAATGAGGCGTCTCGATCTATCTCTATAGATCTTGATGCCTAATATGTAAGCAGCTTCTCCAAGGTCCTTCATTGAAAATCACTTATTCAAATAGGCTTTTATGCTTTCCAAAAGTTCTATATCATTTCCCATCAACAATATGTGATACACATATAATATGAGAAATGCTACAAAGCTCCCACTCATTTTCTTGTAAATACAGGCTTCGCCATAAGTCTGTACAAACCCAAACACTTTGATCACCACATCAAAGCAAATGTTCCAACTCCGAGATGCTTGTACCAGCCGATAGATGGAGCATTGGAGCTTGCATACCTTGTCAGCATTATTACGATCGACAAAACCTTCCGGTTGTATCATATACAATTCTTCCTTAAGAAAGTCGTTAAGGAATGCCCTTTTGGCGTCCATTTGCTAGATCTCATAATCATAAAATGCGGCAACTGCTAACATGATTCAGAACGACTTCAGCATCACTACGGTGAGAAACTCTCATCGTAGTCAATTCCTTGAACTTCTTGATAACCCTTAGCGACAAGTCGAGCCTTATAGATGGTCACATTACCATCTGCGTCAGTCTTCTTCTTAAAGATCCATTTATTTTCTATGGCTCGCCGATCAGCGGGCAAGTCCACCAAAGTCCATACTTTGTTCTCATACATGGATCCTATCTCGGATTTCATGGCTTCAAGCCATTTGTTGGAATCCGGGCTCGCCATTGCTTGTTCATAGTTCGAAGGTTCACTGTTGTCCAACAACATGATTTCCATGACAAGGTTGCCGTATGTCACGCCCAAGATGCGACCTATCCTCAATTTGGCACGAGGGCTGCGTCAGGGATAGAAGCGCATCTCGTCGTGTCCCATGAATGGATATCGTTACAAGTGCATGTACTGAAAAGAAGAGATATAAAATAGAATTGGCTTACACTCACCACAAGTTACATCAGAGTCACATCAGTACATTACATATTCATCAAGAGTAAGAGCAGGGTCCGACTACGGACGAAAACAAACGAGAAAATAAGAACGACGTCCATCCTTGCTATCCCAGGCTGCCGGCGTGGAACCCATCCTAGATCGATGAAGAAGAAGAAGAAGAAGCAACTCCAAACGAACAATCAACGCGCTCGCGTCGAGTAACCTTTACCTGTACCTGCAACTGGTGTTGTAGTAATCTGTGAGCCACAGGGGACTCAGCAATGTCATTTTCATAGGTATCAAGACTAGCAAAGCTTAATGGGTGAGGTAAGGTTAAGTGGTGAGGTTGGAGCAGCGGCTAAGCATATATATATATGGTGGCTAACTTACAAGTACAAGAAATAAGAGGGGGGAAGATCTACGCATAGCGGACGTGAACTACTGATGATCAAATGAATGATCCTGAACACCTACCTACGTCAGACATAACCGCACCGTGTCCTCGGTCGGAGAAAGAAATCACGAAAGAGACAGTCACGGTTACGCACACAGTCGGCACATTTTAATTAAGTTAACTTCAAGTTATCTAGAACCAGTGTTAAACAATGTTTCCACGTTGCCACATAACCGCAGGCACGGCTTTCCGAAAAGATTTAACCCTGCAGGGGTGCTCCAACTAGTCCATCACAAATTACCACTAGCCGCATAGAAATCCTCGATCACGACACTCGCGATCTCGTCGGATTCCTTAGTGGAAAACCTCAACTCTGAGATTACCCAAAGCATCACCGGTATCCCGATGCACAAGATATTCCGTATCTCGTTCTCAGGATACGATGGATGAGCGATGGTTACCACGCCAAACGCCGAGTTGCCTCGGGTAGCGTTAATAAGCTGCTCTGTTTTGGACCAACACTCATGAGGAGCACTGGCCTGGGGGTTGATTAAATTATCCTCGGGTTAATTACTCCCTATGCAGTTCATTAGTTATTAGGAAAATGTAGTACCAAAGTTGTGCCTTGCCAGACCAGCTTTAATTTAAAACAAATTATCAAGGGGGTCCCCATAACAACCCTGATCGTGTTAGGAGCGCTCATTATGGAACATAACACCGGTAGCCGAAAACTAAGGGGGCAAAGGTGGAACAAAACACCAGGCTAGAAAGGCCGAGCCTTCCACCTTTTACCAAGTATATAGGTGCATTAAATTAAATAGCATTTAATATGGTGATATGACAAGGAACCCATGTTATCACATGGAAGCAACTACACCTGCAACTAGCAACACTAACAACATGGTTACGCAAGCAGTAACATAGCCAATCAGTGGTTTGCTAGGTCGAACAGGTTGAAGGTTATCATGGCATGGTTGAGACGCTGATATTTAATATGTGGTAGGCAACGAGACATAAACGATAGAAGCGGTAAAACTAGCTTGGCAATGATAGTAATGGTATCTGGGAAAATGGTCATCTTGCATGAGATCCCGCTTGGAATAAGAACAACTCCATGAAGTCGGCGAACCAACGTAGTCGAACGGGTCCTCACATTCCGACACGCTTGCGGAACTCTATCGAGATGGAGCAAACCGGAAACAAACATCAACACAGATATTCACCACACGATGCACAACATAATGCACAACCTACTATGATGCATGATCAAGTCAATGATGCAAGACATGGCATGGCAATTCACCTCACGCAAACACTACACATTAAATGAAGCTCGATATGCAACGAGTTGCATATCGACGAAACTCCACGATTTATTATTTACTTCACTCCCGTTTATTTACACGCAATATTAAGTTGTAGTTAACATGGCAAGGGTGAAGCGAGATCCTACGTGTCATCCTAGTCGGTTAACACACGGGACTTAGAGCGGACGCTACAACACAAGAGACATGCAACACAAGATTATATGCCATGAATGCGTCATGCATGCAAGTTCAAAACATCACGCCAAGAAGAGGAAAGAAGCATGTGTCGCCACGGCGAGCGAAAGGGGAACTATGGTGGCAAGACGGAAACGAAGCCACGACAACGTTCCTATCCCGATAACTCGTCGAGATATCGTGCCAACGTACAGGAAGCGTGTGCTGGAACGCTAAATAAAGATGGGGTGATCCCGCTACCGGGTTCCCATGTGTCGAGGGCGCGACGAAAGAGAGACAACGTGCAACGGGCAACAACTATAGGCACAAACATGTGGTTACATCTCATCAATCATATGCATTCGGTTCACGACACGTCTCATCGGTATACCTCAAAGCGTGCACATCGGAGCGGATCGGTTCGTAGCAGACGTCGTGGAAGTCTTGGTCGCTGGGTCTCGTCGACGGTAGCCTTCGCTTGTAGTCGGTATACGGTCTTCGACGTCGGGAGTCGAACACGTTTCCGGGGGGGGTCGAGGACGTCGTGGACTCGGCGAGCTAGTCGATTCCACGACGTCGGTAGGCGACACAACAGCAACGATCACCGGCGACGACAGCAAGCAAGCAACATAGCAACGACAACAACATGCAGGCCATCAGCAACTACATGGCTAGCACTAGCAGGCATGCAAGCAAAGCAACTATACCTAGAAACTATCAGCAGCAGCTAACACTACTAGCTAGGAGCAAGGCAGCCTAGCACAGCAACTAGCAAGCAATACCAGCAGCAGCTACATCAACTAGCTAGCGACTATCTACCTAGCATGCAGCTACAACAAGCAGCAGCAAGGCGCATCGAGGCAGAGCAAACAAGCAGCAAGGCGCTACAGCAAGCAGGCAAACAGTCGGATGCACAGCGGCAGGAGGAGCAGGAGGACTACCTTGGTGCGCACGGGGCTTGGAGGGAACGGCCACAGCGGGCAGCACAGCGCGGGGAAGCGAGCCACCTGAGGAGGAGGGGCGAGGCCATGGCGCGCCCGTGGCGGCGAGGTCGGGCACCGGCGGCTGCGCGGGCGCAGGGGGCTGCGTCACTGGGGAACGGCGAGGCAAGGGCTTGGCGGGCGAGCATGGGCAGGGCTAGGGATGACGTCGAGCACGGCGGCAGCAGGCCATGGCGGGGCGAGGCCGAGGGCGGCGCGCAAGGAACAGCGCGGCAGCGCGACACCGGCGCGGGCGCATGGCGACCAGCTGGGGCAGCGAAGGGAGGCCAAGGGCACGAGCTCCTTCGGCGGGGCGAGGGGCGAGGTGCGAGGCCATGGGGGCGCAGGGATCAGGGAAGACACGGGAGGGAGATGGGGATCGAGGAAACAGGGGGAAGACGGCGCAGGAGGGACGAGGGGGATCGGGCTCCTAGCGCTAGGGCAGGGGAGGCTTGGGCCTGGCCGGCCGGGCCTTGGCTTGACAGCTCCCTCTCAACCCCTCTCTTGTTTTTCCCTTTTTTTCTAAAACAGCAACACACACAAGAAAGGAAAAGGATTAAACAAAATAGGAAAATACTTTTGGCTCCTTTAAAAACCACACCCCAACTATAAGAAATAGTTGGGCATTTTTCTAAACGAGTAAAAAAAATAAAACCTTTTTTAAAGAATACAATAAAACCCCTTTACAAGAGAATAAAATAAAATCCCTTTTACAAATAAAATGAGTCTCTAGTTTTGAAATAAAACAAAAGGAAGAAATAAAGGAAACCCAAGGGGTTGCCTCCACCTTTAATAAAATGAGTTTAAAAGAAGACGAATTTATTTTGAAGGGGTGAAAACTGGAACTTTAGCAAAACCACAAAAATGAAATAAGAGGGGAGAAGGGTTTACGTCCTTGGTGCAACAGGGTTTGAAGCGGCTCTGTTGCACCCACTCTCATCATGCCAATGAACAACGCCACACTCACAAGCATTAACACCCAACAACACGGAGCAACAAGCAACACCGACAAAACACAGTTGACATGATGCCATGCATGATGCGATGATGCAAACTAAATGACGATGAAACAAATAAAACTAATCACACGACGGAAACGAAAATAAAGGGGGAATATTCTGGGGCGTCGGTATCGGGCTGTCATAACTCTCCTACACTACAAGAGGATCTCGCCCCGAGATCTAATAATAAAAGGGGGGAGAGGATGAGAAAGAACAAGAGGTAAAAACTTAGTCGCTTCTTGACAAACGAGAGAAACCAACTATCCTTGAAGGTAGCAAAGAGAAGAGGAATGATATGAGAAAGAAGCAAGAATTCACGGAAAATTTCGACAGCACTTCGGTAGGAAAATGGGACAAAAAAATCGATAAGAAGAGAGAATTAGACAATATTCACAACAAACAAGTAAATAGAACAAGGGAACACCATGATCTTGATAGAACAACATAATAGACCCAAAAGAGCAACATCACAATGCCTCCGGAACAAGAGATTATGAACTAGCTCAAGCGGAAGAAGAGAATGAAGAAAATAATGACAAATACCATCACAATAGAATTGAAGAGCCTCCGGACAGAGAATTGACGTAGTGGTTGGAAAACCAACAACGAAAAGAACAAGATAGTAGTGGGCTTATGAAAATCATCTCAACATTTATGAGGTGACAACCATCCACTAAAAGAAACAAGGATAGATTGGGAGCAACAAGATATCGAAACTTCTTACACCAAGAGGGTGCATTGAGAACTGGGATTAATGACAAGCACCATGATAGCACAATCCATAGGAAAATCTTTAGGTGAAATCCAAACCAAGATAGCTCAATGAAGAAATCATGGGTTGAAAATATCTCATGATCAAAGAATTGGTGGATTTAATTATCTCATTCTTGAAAGGAGAACTCTTCGAGGCTCCTACACTAACAAGAAGGCTATAAAACCACCTCAAGGATAAAGGAAGAACAATTGCACATATAAATGCAAGAGAAAGGATACTTGAGATATTCCAACAGGAATGTTGAAGAACACTTGAGAATGGATTGAAACCTTGATGAACCACCACGACAGACCTCCGTATACAAATGAATGATGCAAAGATATGAAGGTAGAAAAGAATAAGATTATGAACTTGCCAAGATTTAGATGAAGCTTCACAAAGAGATACTTGACAAAACATGGAACTCTGGAAAGAAAACATAAGAACACTTGAGAACAAGGAATTGATATTATGAGGCACTCTGGAAGAAAGATTGAAATCACTATGAACCCGGAATAAGAATTATGTTATGCTAGTCCTTCACCAAGTTGAATTGATGACAAGCAATGGATTAAGCATACAACTTATTCCTCTTGAAAGAATCTTGAAGAGATAGAGAGATAAGCACCACATGACGCATAATTGAAGGAAGCACTGGTAAGAATTCACAATTGAATGGGAACACCACAAATTAATGGAGATACATGAGAATTAAGAGATCATAAGCCACCTGAGATAAAACTAGAGCAAGGCACCCGAATAATTGAGAGACGAACGAAGAGACAACAATTGAAAAGAATTGACGATGAAAGCTGAAAGCTGAGAACGAAGAATCTTATGAAATGATGGCCTTCGGAGGATCGAGAATGAAAACCACTCTGAAAAGCACCGGATAGCAAGAAATGAATCACTCATGATTGGGAACAAATAAGATGACGACACCAAGCTGAAATGATGAATCTTCTAGGGAATGGACAAAGATTCGAGAGAGCACTCCTTCGAATTGCAAGCTGAGAATGACGAGGAGAACAACACCAAGAATAACTAAGACACTCTGGAATGATGAAGAATGCAAGATTGAGCCAAATACGAGAATAAATTCAAATAGATCTTGAAGAAGTAATAAGACTGATGAAATTCATACTTACGTCATAGTTGAAAAGAATTAAGGATCTCCGGGAAATTAGAAGAGACATATAAGATCCTGGGAAAAACCTGTGGGTTATGGGCCCACTCAAAGAAACCACTGTTAGAAATGATTGCTTAGAAGAGAGATATTACACCGGTATGAAGAGAACTAGATGAGGTTGAGAACCTCGAAATAGTGAAAGATCTGAAACAATAAACTCAGAGATATCTTCAGCACTCCGGATAGGAAAGAGATGAATGAATAACATGATAGGCTGATAAGAATTCCCAACATAGGAAGGAATTACAAGGATGAAAAGGATATAATGAACACGGATAGCTGAACGGAAAAAGATGACAAGAATGAACAAATATGAACACGAAGTTCCTAAGAATCTTCACAACGAATCACCGGGTAAGAGAGAAAAGAACAGACAACGGAAGCACATGAAAAGAAAACTCTTGGATGAAAATTGAATCACGGAAGAAAAGGGTGGGAGGGCGGGGAAAAACAAAGACACATGGGCTAGATGAGATGAACCCCGGAATAAAATGAGAGAATGATCTGCAACAACTGGAGAAAATTGAATTCAGTTGCAGAGAAGCACACCGGTTGGAAAAGAATAGATATGACAACTCTGGTTGACAAGAATTGTTATGACAATTTGGATGAACAAATTTTTTTGCATTCTCACATAAAAAATATGAGAACACCTCTTAGGAAAGATCTGAAATCACCAATTGACATCGAAGCAACTTGAATTACCATATTCAGCAAAACAAAGGGACGAGGCTTATGAAACAAGCCAGAACAAACTCATGAGAGAGATTTCTCCAATATTTTCGTGGACAGGATCGCACAGGCTCGAACCTTACAGTAGACATCAAGTGCAAGGAAGTGCACCCGACATACGAAGCGTCCCCGAGTCGTAGCAAGCTACAAGGACTCTTTAATACACAACGAGAACCGCTGTAAGTCGACCGTCAACAAAACAATCCACTAGATGTCGAACCCCAACCTAACATCATGCATTTGTTGGAAGATTGTCCTATAAGCAACCACTTGAATTCCCAACTAAGCATTCCCGAAATATCTGGTCATGCAATCTGGCACACGGATACAAGGAGTAATATCACACAACTCCTATACTAACCCGTCACCTGTATCACATCCATCAACACACAACCAGAATCTCGGACCTTCATCTACAACAGACCCTCGTGATCACAACGATACAAAGTATGGCAGTACTCCCGAACAATCTGCACCAGTACTAGGGACATCAGGGTTATCTCGCCACTACTAGTATTGAAGGAATTACGAACATCCTTCGTTCTGAGATACTAAGAAATCTGAATGATAACGATGTGATCAAGAATCCCCTGGAGCTCAACTCCCCGGAAGAAAATCAAGTCAGACAGGAGGCACCTAGATAGAACTCCGTCACATCGGCATCATATAGATTACAAAAATATCCGCATGATCCTAAATTTTTTTTGAGTGAGAAGAGGAGTAGAATAAATTATTATGTCAAGATTCCTCACCAGAGAATAGAAGAGGAGAAAAAATAATCCTACTCTCCGATATGTAACTAGACTCAAATAGTTCTACACTAGACTCGATTCGGCCAAGTTCGATCAATCAAGGGGGCTCCTAGGTCGGTACTGCTCTGATACCAACTTGTCACGCCCAAGATGCGACCCTATCCTCAATTTGGCACGAGGGCTGCGTCAGGGATAGAAGCGCATCTCGTCGTGTCGCAAGAATGGATATCGTTACAAGTGCATGTACTGAAAAGAAGAGATATAAAATAAAATTGGCTTACACTCACCACAAGTTACATCAAAATAACATCAGTACATTACATATTCATCAAGAGTAAGAGCAGGGTCCGACTGTGGACGAAAACAAACGAGAAAATAAGAACGACGTCCATCCTTGCTATCCCAGGCTGCCGGCCTGGAACCCATCCTAGATCGAAGAAGAAGAAGAAGAAGAAGCAACTCGAAACAAACAATCAACGCGCTCGGGTCGAGTAACCTTTACCTGTGCCTTCAACTGGTGTTGTAGTAATCTGTGAGCCACAGGGGACTCAGCAATCTCATTTCCAAAGGTATCAAGACTAGCAAAGCTTAATGTGTGAGGTAAGGTTAACTGGTGAGGTTGCAGCAGCGGCTAAGCATATATATATGGTGGCTAACTTACGAGGACAAGAAATAAGAGGGGGAATATCTACGCATAGCGGACGTGAACTACTGATGATCAAATGAATGATCCTGAACACCTACCTACGTCAGACATAACCCCACCGTGTCCTCGGTCAGAGAAAGAACTCAGGAAAGAGACAGTCACGGTTACGCACACAGTTGTCACATTTTAATTAAGTTAACTTCAAGTTATCTAGAACTAGTGTTAAACAAAGTTTCCACGTTGCCACATAACCGCGGGCACGGCTTTCTGAAAAGATTTAACCCTATAGGGGTGCTCCAACTAGTCCATCACAAATTACCACAAGCCGCATAGAAATCCTCGATCACGACACTCGCGATCTCGTCGGATTCCTTAGTGGAAAACCTCAACTGTGAGATTACCCAAAGCATCACCAGAATCCCGATGCACAAGATATTCCGTCAAAGGTAAAACTAATCCAGCAAGGCCGCGTAACGTGTCAACGATCCCGATAGGAGCCGCGTATCTCGTTCTCAGGACACGACGGATGAGCGATGGTTACCACGCCAAACGCCGAGTTGCCCCGGGTAGCGTTAATAAGCTTCTCTGTTTTGGACCAACACTCATGAGGAGCACTGGCCCGGGGGTGATTAAATTATCCTCGGGTTAATTACTCCCTATGCAGTTCATTAGTTATTAGGCAAATGTAGTACCAAAGTTGGGCCTTGCCAGACCAGCTTTAATCTAAAACGAATTATCAAGGGGGTCCTGATAACAACCCCGATCGTGTTAGGAGCGCTCATTTATGGAACATAACACCGGTAGCCGAAAACTAAGGGGGCAAAGGTGGAACAAAACACCTGGCTTGAAAGGCCGAGCCTTCCACCTTTTACCAAGTATATAGGTGCATTAAATTAAATAGCATTTAATATGGTGATATGACAAGGAAACCATGTTTTCACATGGAAGCAACTACACCTGCAACTAGCAACGCTAACAACATGGTTACGCAAGCAGTAACATAGCCAATCAGTGGTTTGCTAGGTCGAACAGGTTGAAGGTTATCATGGCATGGTTGAGAGGCTGATATTTAACATGTGGTAGGCAACGAGACATAAACGATAGAAGCGGTAAAACTAGCATGGCAATGATAGTAATGGTATCTGGGGAAATGGTCATCTTGCCTGAGATCCCGCTTGGAAGAAGAACAACTCCGTGAAGTCGGCGAACCAACGTAGTCGAACGGGTCCTCACATTCCGACACGCTTGCGGAACTCTATCGAGACGGAGGAAACCGGAAACAAACATCAACACAGATATTCACCACACGATGCACAACATGATGCACAACCTACTATGATGCATGATCAGTTCAATGATGCAAGACATGGCATTGCAATTCACCTCACGCAAACACTACACATTAAATGAAGCTCGATATGCAACGAGTTGCATACCGACGAAACTCCATGATTAATTATTTAAATCACTCCCGTTTATTTACACGCAATATTAAGTTCTAGTTAACATGGCAAGGGTGAAGCGAGATCCTACGTGTCATCCTAGTTGGTTAACACACGGGACTTAGAACGGATGCTACGACACAAGAGACATGCAACACAAGATTATGTCATGAATGCATCATGCATGAAAGTTCAAAACATCACGACAAGAAGAGGAAAGAAGCATGTCTTGCCATGGCGAGCGAAAGGGGAACTATGGTGGCAAGACGGAAACGAAGCCACGGCAATGTTCCTATCCGGATAACTCATCGAGATATCGTGCCAACGTATAGGAAGCGTGTGCGGGAACGCTAAATAAAGATGGGGTGATCCCGCTACCGGGTTCCCATATGTCGAGGGCGCGACGAAAGAGAGACAACGTGCAACGGGCAACAACTATAGGCGCAAACATGCAGTTACATCTAATACATCATATGCATTCCGTTCATGACACGTATCATCGGTATACCCTCGAAGCGTGCACATCGGAGCGGATCGGTTCGTAGCGGACGTTGTGGAATTCGTGGTCGTCGGGTCTCATCGACGGTAGTCGTTCTCTTATCGTCGGTACACGATCTTCGGCGTCGGGAGTCGAACACGTTTCCGGGGGGTCGTCGAGGACGTCGTGGACTCGGCGAGCTTGTCGATTCGACGGCGTCGGGGATGGTGCACGCGGCGACGGCACGCGACACAACAGCAACGATCGCCGGCGACGGCTGCAAGCAAGCAACATAGCAACGTCAACAACATGCAGGCCATCAGCAACTACACGGCTAGCACTAGCAGGCAAGCAAGCAACCGCAGTAAGCAAAGCAACTATACCTAGCAACTATCAGCAGCAGCTAACACTACTAGCTAGCAGCAAGGCAGCCTAGCATAACAACTAGCAAGCAATACCAGTAGCAACTACATCAAGTAGCTAGCGACTATCTACCTAGCATGCAGCTACAGCAAGCAGCAGCAAGGCACAGCGAGGCAGAGCAAGCAAGCAGCAAGGCGCTACAGCAAGCAGGCAAACAGTCGGATGCACAGCGGTAGGAGGAGCAGGAGGACTACCTTGGCGCGCACGGGGCTTGGAGGGAACGTCCACAACGGGCAGCGTGGCACGGGGAGGCGAGCCACCTGAGGAGGAGGGGCGAGGCCATGGCGCAGCCGTGGCGGCGCGGTCGGGCACCGGCGGCAGCGCGGGCGCAGGGGGCTGCGGTGCTGGGGGAACGGCGAGGCGACGGCCTGGCGGGCGAGCACGTGCGGGGCCAGGGACGACGTCGAGCACCGGCGAGCACGGTGGCAGCATGCCATGGCGAGGCGAGGCCGAGGGCGGCATGCGGGGAACAGCGCGGCGGCGCGGCACCGGCGCGGGCGCATGGTGACCAGCTCGGGCAGCGAAGGGAGGCCAGGGGCACGAGCTCCTTCGGTGGGGTGAGAGGCGAGGTGCGAGGCCATGTGGGCGCAGGGATCGGGGAAGACACGGGAGGGAGATGGGGATCGAGGACACATGGGAATGACGGCGCAGGAGGGACGAGGGGGTTCAGGCTCCTCGCGCTAGGGCAGGGGATGCTTGGGCCTGGCCGGCTGGGCCTTGGCTTGGCAGCTCCCTCTCAACCCCTCTCTTGTTTTTTGCCCTTTTTTAAAACAGCAACACACACAAGAAAGGAAAAGGATTAAACAAAATAGGAAAATACTTTTGGCTCCTTTAAAAACCACACCCCAACTATAAGAAATAGTTGGGCATTTTTTAAACGAGTAAAAAAATAAAACCTTTTTTTAAGAATACAATAAAACCCTTTTACAAGAGAATAAAATAAAACCCCTTTTACAAACAAAACGAGTCTCTAGTTTTGAAATAAAACAAAAGGAAAAAAATAAAGGAAACCCAAGGGGTTGCCTCCACCTTTAATAAAATGAGTTTTAAAAGAAGACGAATTTATTTTGAAGGGGTTAAAACTGAAACTTTAGCAAAACCATAAAAATGAAATAAGAGGGGAGAAGGGTTTACTTCCTTGTTGCAACAGGGTTTGAAGCAGCTCTGTTGCACCCACTCTCATCACGCCAACGAACAACGCCACACTCACAAAGCACTCACAAGCATTAACACCCAACAACACGGAGCAACAAGCAACACCGACAAAACACAGTTGACATGATGCCATGCATGATGCGATGATGCAAACTAAATGACGATGCAACAAATAAAACTAATCACACAACGGAAACGGAAATAAAGGGGGAATCTTCTGGGGCGTCGGCATCAGGCTGTCACACCGTACCACTCTGGTGCGGAACGTGTCCTTGTGGACCTTCAAGTTTCAGTAGCAACTTGATCCGAAGATTCATGATCGTCATCATTAACTTCCTCTTTAGTCTGTGCAGGCAACACGGAAAATTTTTCCTGTGCTGCGCTACTCTCCGATTCGAGAGGAGGTACAATTACCTCATCAACTTCTACTTTCCTCCTACTTACTTCTTTTGAGAGAAACTCTTTCTCTAGAAAGGATCCGTCCTTGGCAACAAATATTTTGCCTTCGGATCTAAGATAGAAGGAATGCCCAATAGTTTCCTTAGGGTATCCTATGAAGACGCATTTTTCCGGTTCGGGTTCGAGCTTCTCAGGTTGAAGTTTCTTCACATAAGCATCGCAGCCCTAAACTTTCAGAAACGACAGCTTAGGTTTCTTTCCAAACCATAATTCATACGGTGTCATCTCAACGGATTTAGACGGTGCCCTATTTAAAGTGAATGCGGCAGTTTCCAATGCATATCCCCAAAATGATAGCGGTAGATCAGTAAGAACATCATAAATCACACAATATCCAATAAAGTGTGATTACGACGTTCAAACACACCGTTACACTGAGGTGTTCCAGGCGGCGTGAGTTGTGAAACAATTCCACATTTTCTTAAGTGGGTGCCAAACTCGTGACTCAAATATTCTCCTCCATGATCAGCTCGTAGGAACTTTATTTTCTTGTCACGTCAATTCTCTACCTCACCCTAAAATTCCTTGAACCTTTCAAAGGTTTCTTTCATTAAGTAGACATACCCATATCTGCTTAAGTCATCAGTAAGGGTAAGAACATAACGATAGCCACCGCGAGCCTCAACGCTCATTGGACCGCATACATCAGTATGTATTATTTCCAACAAGTTGGTTGCTTGCTCCATTGTTCTAGAGAATGGAATCTTGGTCATCTTGCCCATGAGCCAAGGTTCGCATGTGTCAAATGATTCAAAATCAAGAGACTCCAAAAGTCCATTTGTATGGAGTTTCTTCATGCGTTTGACAGCGATATGACCAAGGCGACAGTGCCACAAGTATGAGGGACTATTATTATCAACCCTACATCTTTGGTACTCACACTATGAATATGTGTAACATCACGTTCGAGATTCATTAAGAATAAACCATTGACCAGTGGGGCATGACCATAAAACATATCACTCATATAAATAGAACAACTATTATTCTCAGATTTAAATGAGTAGCCATCTCGCATCAAGCAAGATCCTGATACAATGTTCATGCTCAAAGCTGGCACTAAATAACAATTATTAAGGTTTAAAACTAATCCCGAAGGTAGATTGATACGTCTCCAACGTATCTACAATTTTTGATGGTTCCATGCTATTATCTTGTCAACTTTGGATGTTTTATATGCATGAATATGCTATTTTATATCTTTTTGGGACTAACCTATTAACTCAGTGCCAGTGTCAGTTTCTGTTTTTCCGTGTTTTTGACCTTTTTCATAACGGAGTCCAAATGGAATAAAACTTTCGCGATGATTTTTTTTGGACCAAAAGACACCCCCGAAGCTTTGGAAGAAGGCCAGAAGAGCCACGAGGGAGTCACAATCCCAAGAGGCCCTCCCCCCCATGCCGGGCCTAGCAGGTTTGTGACCTCCTCGTGGGCCCAACCGACGTAATTCCACCGCCATAAATTAATATAAATACAGAAACCCCCAAAAAGGAAATCTAGATCGGGAGTTCCGCCGCCGCAAGCGTCTGTAGCCACCAAAAACCAATCCGGAGCCCGTTCCGGCACCTTGTCGGAGGGGGAATCCATCTCCGGTGGCCATCATCATCCCGGCGATCTCCATGACGAGGAGGGAGTAGTTCACCCTCGGGGTTGAGGGTATCTACCAGTAGCTATGTGTTTCATCTCTCTCTCTCGTGTTCTTGAGATCTCTTGATCTTGATGTACCGCGGGCTGTGCTACTATAGTTGGATCTTATGATGTTCTTCCCCCTCTCCTTTCTTGTAATTAATTGAGTTTTCCCTTTGGAGTTATCTTATCGGATTGAGTCTTTAAGAACACTTGATGTATGTCTTGCACGTGTCTATCTGTGGTGACAATGGGATATTCATGTGAGTACTTGATGTATGTTTTGGTGATCAACTTGCGGGTTTCGTGACATCGAGAACCTATGCATATGGGTTGGCACACGTTTTGACTCTCCGGTAGAAACTTTGGGGCACTCTTTGAAGTTCTATGTGTTGGTTGAATAGATGATTCTGAGATTGTGTGATGCATATCGTATAATCATGCCCACGGATACTTGAGGTGACAATGGAGTATCTAGGTGACATTAGGGTCTTGGTTGATATCTGTCTTAAGGTGTTATTCTAGTACGAACTCTAGGATAGATTGAACGGAAAGAATAGCTTCGTGTTATTTTACTACGGACTCTTGAATAGATCGATCAGAAAAAATAACTTTGTGGTGGTTTCGAACCCGACAATAATCTCTTCGTTTGTTCTCAGCCATTAGTGACTTGGAGTGACTCTTTGTTGCACGTTTAGGGCTAGTTATATGGTCCAATTATGTTAACATTGTTGAGAGAACTTCACTAGTGAAAGTATGAACCCTAGGCCTTGTTTCCGCGCATTGCAATACTGTTCGTGCTCACTTTTACCATTAGTTACCTTGCTGTTTTTGTAATTTCAGATTACAAAAACCTATATCTACCATCCATATTGCACTTGTATCACCATCTCTTCACCGAACTAGTGCATCTATACAACTTACCATTGTATTGGGTGTGTTGGGGACACAAGAGACTCTTTGTTATTTGGTTGTAGGATTGCTTGAGAGAGACCATCTTCATCCTATGCCTCCTGCGGATTGATAAACCTTAGGTCACCCACTTGATGGAAAATTGCTACTGTCCTACAAACCTTTGCACTTGGAGGCCCAACAACGTCTACAAGGAGAAGGTTGCATAGTTGACATCAAGCTCTTTTCTGGCGCCGTTGCCGGGGAGGTTAGAGCTTGAAGGTATATCTTTAGATCTTGTAATCAAATCTTTTAGTTTCTTGTTTGATCACTAGTTCAGTCTATAAAAGAAAACTACAAAGAATGGAATTAAGGTTGCCTCATATGCTTCATGTTTTCAATGTCTTTCGTGAAAATGATGGGAAGGAAAATTGTGCTCAAGTGCTAGAAGAAGAATTACATAGAATGATTGGCATAAAATATATGAATGATGAGCATGATTGCAATGTTGTTAGTATGAATTATTTGAATACTCATGATGCTAATGATATGCAAAGCCACAAGCTTGGGGATGCTATGTTTGATGAAGATGATCTTTTTAGTTCCCCCACTTTGAATGATCAAAATTATTATGATGAAAGCATGCCCCCTATCTATGATGATTATTGTGATGGTACTTATGCTATAAAGAAGAGGGATGATAAAACTTGTAATACTCTTGAGTATCCTTTCACTGAACACCACCCTTTTAATGTGGAAACAATTTGTAGTGCTCAAGTCTTTTACGATACTCCCACTATTAATCACGAGAATAAATTCGCTATTGTGGAGAGTAGTAAAATTTCTATGCTCGTAGATCATGAAAAGAATGCTGTAGGTGCTGGTTATATTTTTAGATTCATTCATGATGCTACTGAAAATTATTATGAGAGAGGATCATATTCTTCTACGTATTGCAATAATATCAAGCTTCCTCTCCATGTGTTGAAACTTTTGAAGTCAGACTTGTTTTATCTTCCTATGCTAGTTGATTCTTGCTCCAATAAATTGTTTGATCACAAAATCCCTATGCATAGGAAGTGGGTTAGACTTAAATGTGCTAGTCATATGCTCCATGATGCTTCCATTATGTTTCAATCCTTATCTTTTATGTGAGCATCATTGAAATCATCATGCCTAGCTTGAAAGGCATTAAAGAAAAGTGCTTGTTGGGAGACAACCCAATATGTATACTTACTGTTTTTGTGTGTTCACATGATTAAGATACTGTATTAATCATGTTTTATTGCCTTAGTTTCAATAAAGTGCCAAGTAAAGCCTTTATGATTAGTTTGGGTGATAGTTGTTTGATCATGCTGAAAAAGACAAAAACTTTGCGCTCATGAAATTATTTTTAATTTCTACCCAGAGAGTGATTTTCGGTTGATTCTTTTTGCTGCTGATTTATATACACATTGCCTTAATTTTCATAGTTTTTTCAGAATTTTTGGAAGTGCAGAAGTATGGTTAGCATTCAGATCATTACAGACGGTTCTGTTTTTGACAGATTCTGTTTTCAATTCATAGTTTGCTTGTTTTGGTGTTTCCATAGATTATATTGAGTAATATATCTTGTGGAAACAGTAATATACAGTAGGCATTGTGTGAAAATAATTATGAGTCTTGTTTTGACAGTACCCAAGTGATTGATTTTCTCGTTATCATACTAACCCATCTCACGAAGTTCCGTTAAGTTTTGTGTTGTGAAGTTTTGAAGTTTTGGGTAGAGTTTCGATGGACTATGGAACAAGGAGTGGCAAGAGCCTAAGCTTGGGGATTCCCAAGGCAGCCCAAAGCCATATTCAAGGACACCAAAGAGCCTAAGCTTGGGGATGCCCCGGGAAGGCATCCCCTCTTTCGTCTTCAATCCATCGGTAACTTTACTTGGGGCTATATTTTTATTCATCACATGATATGTGTTTTGCTTGGAGCGTAGTGTATTATAGGAGTCTTTGCTTTTTGTTTTGTCACCAATATCCTTGCTGCACACCTTTTTGAGAGGGACATGCACTCATTGTGAATTTGCTAGAATACTCAATGAGCTTCACTTATATCTTTTGAGTTAGGCAATTTAGCTCGCATGTGTTTCACTTATATCTTTTGAGCTAGATAATTTTGCTCTAGTGCTTCACTTAAATCTTTTTAGAGCACGGCGGTGTCATATTTTGTAGAAATAAAAACTCTCGATCTTCACTTATATATTTTTGAGAGTGCTCTCTCTAAGTAACTTGGTAATTGGCGTGTGCTATGAAAGTAGTCCTAAAGATGATAGGCATCCAAAGAGGATATAATAAAAACTTCCATATTCATGTGAATTGATTAGTAAGGGAAGATTGATTCCTCACAAGTAGTTTTGAGATATGGATACAGTGATATTAGAGTTATGTTAGTAGGGTGTTGTGAATCTAGAAATACTTGTGTTGAAGTTAGTGATTCCTGTAGCATGCACGTATGGTGAACCGCTATGTTAGGAAGTCAGAGCATAATTGATTTATTGATTGTCATCCTTTGTGTGGCGGTCGGGATCGTGCGATGGTTAACACCTACCAACCCTTCCCCTAGGAGTATGCATTTAGCACTTTGTTTCGATTACTATTAAAAACTTTCGCAATAAGTATATGAGTTCTTCATGACTAATGTGAGTCCATGGTATAGATGTACTTTTACCTTCCACCATTGCTAGCCTCTCTAGTACCACGCAAATTTTGCCGGTGCACAAACCCACCATATACCTTCCTCAAAACAGCCACCATACCTACCTATTATGGCATTTTCATAGCCATTCCGAGATATATTGCCATGCAACTCCCACCGTTCCGTCTCATGACATGTGCTGTCACTTTCATATTGCCATTGCATGATCGTAAGATATCTAGCGAGACGTTTCAACGTCATACGCTAAGCTAGATCATTGCACATCCTGGTACACTGCCGGAGGCATTTCTATAGAGTCATCATTGTTCTAAGTATTGAGTTGTAAGTAAATAAACGTGTGATGATCATCATTATTAGAGCATTGTCCCATGTGAGGAAATAAAAAAATGAAAAAAAGAGAGGCCAAAGAGCCCGAAAAAAAGAGAGAGAAAAAGAGAGAAGGGACAATGCTACTATCATTTACCACACTTGTGCTTCAAAGTAGCACCATGTTCTTCATGATAGAGAGTCTCTTGTTTTGTCACTTCCATATACTAGTGGGAATTTTCATTTTATAACTTGGCTTGTATATTCTAATGATGGGCTTCCTCAAAATTGCCCTAGGTCTTCATGAGCAAGCAAGTTGGGTGCACACCCACTAGTTTTCTTTTTGAGCTTCCATACACTTATAGCTCTAGTGCATCCATTGCATGGCAATCCCGACTCATTCACATTGATATCTATTGATGGGCATCTCCATAGCCCATTGATACGCCGAGTCAATGTGACCATCTCCTTCTTTTTGCCTCACAACCTCCATCACACTCTATTCCACCTATAGTGATATATCCATGGCTCATGCTCATGTATTGCGTGAGAGTTGAAAAAGTTTGAGAAAGTAAGAGTGAAAAAACAATTACTTGGCCAATACCGCGGTTGTGCATGATTTAAATTCCTTGTGTGGGGATGATGGAGCATAACCAGACTTTATGATTTTGTAGGGATAACTTTATTTGGCCTTGTTATTTCAAAAGTTCATGATTACTTTGCTAGTATGCCTGAAGTATTATTGTTTTCATGTCAATAGTAAACTATTGTTTTGAATCTTATGGATCTGAACGTTCATGCCACAAGAAAGAAGTTACAAAGAACAAATATGTTAGGTAGCGTTCCACATCAAAAATTTGGTCTTTATCACTTCCCTACTCAAGGACGAGCAGGAGTTAAGCTTGGGATGCTTGATACGTCTCCAACGTATCTATAACTTTTGATGGTTCCATGCTATTATCTTGTCAACTTTGGATGTTTTATATGCATGAATATGCTATTTCATATCTTTTTTGGGACTAACCTATTAACTCAGTGCCAAGTGCCAGTTTCTGTTTTTTCCGTGTTTTTGACCTTTTTCAGAACGGAGTCCAAATGGAATAAAACTTTCGTGATGATTTTTTTGGGACCAAAAGAGACCCCCGAAGCTTTGAAAGAAGGCCAGAAGAGCCACGAGGGAGTCACAAGTCCAGGAGGCCCCCCTAGGTCGGGCTTAGCAGGCTTGTGACCTCCTCGTGGGCCCAACCGACGTAATTCCACCGCCATAAATTCCTATAAATACAGAAACCCCCAAAAAGGAAACCTAGATGGGGAGTTCTGCTGCCGCAAGCCTCTGTAGCCACCAAAAACCAATCTGGAGCCCGTTCCGGCACCCTGTCGCAGGGGGAATCCATCTCTGGTGGCCATCTTCATCATCCCAGCGATCTCCATGACGAGGAGGGAGTAGTTCACCCTCGGGGTTGAGGGTATGTACGACTAGATATGTGTTTGATCTCTCTCTCTCGTGTTCTTGAGATGTCTTGGTCTCGATGTACCGCGGGCTTTGCTACTATAGTTGGATCTTATGATGTTCTTCCCCCTCTCCCTTCTTGTAATGAATTGAGTTTTTCCTTTGGATTTATCTTATCGGATTGAGTCTTTAAGAACACTTGATGTATGTCTTGCACGTGTCTATCTGTGGTGAGAATGGGATATTCATGTGAGTATTTGATGTATGTTTTGGTGATCAACTTGCGGGTTTTGTGACATCGGGAACCTATGCATATGGGTTGGCACACGTTTTGACTCTCCGGTAGATACTTTGGGGCACTCTTTGAAGTTCTATGTGTTGGTTCAATAGATGATTCTGAGATTGTGTGATGCATATCGTATAATCATGCCCACGGATACTTGAGGTGACAATGGAGTATCTAGGTGACATTAGGGTCTTGGTTGATATGTGTCTTAAGGTGTTCTTCTAGTACGAACTCCAGGATAGATTGAACGGAAAGGATAGCTTCGTGTTATTTTACTACGGACTCTTGAATAGATCGATCAGAAAGAATAACTTTGTGGTGGTTTCGTACCCGACAATAATATCTTCGTTTGTTATGCGCTATTAGTGAGCTTGGAGTGACTCTTTGTTGCATGTTGAGGGATAGTTATATGATCCAATTATGTTATCATTGTTGAGAGAACTTCACTAGTGAAAGTATGAATCCTAGGCCTTGTTTCCACGCATTGAAATACTGTTTGTGCTCACTTTTACTATTAGTTACCTTGCTGTTTTTGTAATTTCAGATTACAAAAACCTATATCTACCAGCCATATTGCACTTGTATCACCATCTCTTCGCCGAACTAGTGCACCTATACAACTTAACATTGTATTGGGTGTGTTGGGGACACAAGAGACTCTTTGTTATTTGGTTGCAGGGTTGCTTGAGAGAGACCATCTTCATCCTACGCCTCCCGCGGATTGATGATAAACCTTAGGTCACCCACTTGAGGGAAAATTGCTACTGTCCTACAAACCTATGCACTTGGAGGCCCAACAACGTCTACAAGGAGAAGGTTGCATTGTAGACATCATAGATGTACATGTAGCGTGCCGAGGGCGATCACATTGACCTTGGAACCATTCCCGACGTGCATCGTCACCTCGTCCTTTGCCAGTCTTCGCTTATTCCGCAGTTCCTGATTTGAGTTGCAAATGTGAGCAACAGCACCGGTATCAAATACCCAGGAGCTACTACGAGTGTTGGTAAGGTACACACAATAACATGTATATCATATATACCTTTGATGTTGCCGGCCTTCTTATCCTCTAAGTACTTGGGTTAGTTCCACTTCTAGTGACCGGTTCCCTTGCAATAATAGCAGTGACTCTCAGGCTTGGATCCTTTCTTTGGCTTCTTCCCGACAACTGGTTTACCGGGCGCGGCAACTGCTTTGCCGTCCTTCTTGAAGTCCTTTTTACCCTTGTCTTTCTTGAAACTGGTGGTCTTATTCACAATCAATACTTGATGTTCTTTCCTGATTTCCACCTCTGCTGATTTCAGCATTGAATATAACTCGGGAATGGTCTTCTCCATCTCTTGCATTTTGTAGTTCTTCACAAAGCTCTTATAGGTAGGTGGAAGCGACTGGAGGATTCTGTCAATAACCGCGTCATCCATAAGTTCAACTGCCAACTGAGACAAGCGGTTGTGCAACCCAGACATTTTGAGTATGTGCTCGCTAACATACCCATTCTCCTCCATCTTACAACTGAAGAACTTGTCGGAGACTTCATATCTCTTGACCCGGGCATGAGCTTGGAAAACCAGTTTCATCTCTTGGAACATCTCATATGCTCCATGTTGCTGAAAACGCCTTTGAAGCCCCGGTTCTAAGCTGTAAAGAATGCCGCACTGAACCAGGGAGTTGTCATCACTCCGTGACTGCCAGGCGTTCTGAACATCCTGGGTTGCCGCGAGAATAGGAGGGTCACCTAGCGGTGCATCAAGGACATATGCCTTCTTGGAAGCCATGAGGATGAGCTTTAAGTTATGATCCCAATCCGCATAGTTGCTACCATCGTCTTTCAGCTTGGCTTTATCGAGGAACGCGTTGAAATTGAGGTTGACATTGGCGTTGGCAATTGGATCTACAATATTTTTAAAGACATTTTAGACTAAGTTCATGATAATAAAGTTCATCTAATCAAATTATATAATGAAATCTCACTTAGATGGACATCCCTCTCGTCATCCAAGTGACACATGATCCATATCGACTAGCATATGTCCGATCATCATGTGAGACAGACTAGTCATCAATGGTGAGCATCTCCATGTTGATCGTATCATCCATACGACTCACGTTCGACCTTTCGGTCTCTCGTATTCCGAGGCCAATGTCTGTACATGCTAGGCTCGTCGAGTCAACTTAAGTGTTTTGCGCGTGTAAATCTGGCTTACACCCGTTGTATGCGAACATTATAATCTATAACACCCGATCATCACGTGCTGCTTCGAAACAACGATCCTTCGCAACGGTGCACAATTAGGGGAATACTTATCTCGAAATTTAATGAGAGATATCTTATCTTTGCTACCGTCGTTCTAAGCAATAAGATGAAAAACATAATAAACATCACATGCAAATAATATACTAACATGATACGGCCAATATCATCTTGCTCCTTTGAGCTCCATCTTCGGGGCACGACATGATCATCATTGTCACCGGCATGACACCATGATCTCCATCATTGTGTCTTCGCGAAGTCGTCTCGCCAACTGTTACTTCTACTACTATAGCTAACGGTTAGCAATAAAGTAAAGTAATAACACGGCGTTGCATCTCATACAATAAATTAAGACAACTCCTATGGCTCATGCCGGTTGTCATACTCATCGGTATGCAAGTCGTGAATCCTATTACAAGAACATGATCAATCTCATACATCACATATATAACATCACATCCTTTTGGCCACAGCACATCACATGTCATACCCTGCAAAAACAAGTTAGACGTCCTTTAATTGTTCTTGCAAGTTTTACATGGATGATTTGGGTTTCTAGCAAGAACGCTTCTTACCTACGTGACAGCCACAATGTTGATGTGCCAATGCTATTTACCCTTCATAAGGACCCTTTTCATCGAATCCAATTCGACTAAAGTGGGACAGACAGACACCCACTAGCAACCTTATGCAACAAGTGCATGTCGGGGGGTGGAACCAGTCTCACGTAAGCGTACGTGTAAACTCGATCCGGGCCGCTTCATCCCACAATACTGCCAAAAAACTATTTGACTAGTAATGGCAAGCAATTGACAAAATTATCGCCCAGAACTTTTGTGTTCTACTCGTGCATAGAATCTATGCATAGAACCTGGCTCAGATGCCACTGTTGGGGATCGTAGTAGTAATTCAAAAAATTTCCTACGCCACACCAAGATATATCTAGGAGATGCTAGCAAAGAGCAAGGGATGGAGCATCTTCTTACCTTTGAAGATCGCTAAGCGGAAGCGTTACTATGAACGCGGTTGATGGAGCCGTACTCGTAGTGATTCAGATCGCTGAAGATTCTGATCTAAGCGCCGAACAACGGCGCCTCCGCGTTCAATACATATGCATCCCGGTGACGTATCCTTCACCTTGATCCAGCAAGGAGAGAGGAGAAGTTGAGGGAGAGCTCCGGCAGCACGACGGCGTTGTGGAGGTGGAGCTTTGTAGTTCTCCGGCAGGGCTTCGACAAGCACAGCAGAGGAGGAGAAGAGGGAGAAGTAGGGCTACACCTTGGGAGCTGTAAAAGGTGTGTGCAGCCCTTCCAAAAACCCTGTCTATATATAGGAGGGAGGGAGAGGGGACCGGCCACCCTAGGGTTTCTCTAGGTGGTGTGGCGGCCAGCACTAGAGGAGGAGGGGCGGCGCCCTAGGAAGTGGCTTGCCACCCAAGGCAGCCACCACGCCCTATGGCCTGTTGCCCTAGACTCCTTGGGCCTTGGTGGGTGGTGCACCAGCCCATCTAAGGGCTGGTTCCCATCCACTTTTGGCCCACGTGGCCCTTCAGGGCTGGTGGCCCCTCCCGGTGGACCCCCGGAACCCTTCGAGTGGTCCTCGTACAATACCGATGGTCCCCAAAACATTTCCGGCGATCAAATCTCCACTTCCTATATATGAATCTTTACCTCTGGACCATTCCGAAACTCCTCGTGACATCTGGGATCTCATCCGGGACTCCGAACAAGCTTTGGTAACCACAGACTATTCCCATTACAACTCTAGCGTCATCGAACCTTAAATGTGAAGACCCTACAGGTTCGGGAAACATGCAGACATGACCGAGACACCGCTCTGGCCAATAACCAACAGCGGGGTCTGGATATCCATGTTGGATCCCAGATGTTCCATGATCATCTCATCGTAAGAACCACGATGTCGAGGATTCACTCAATCCCGTATGCAATTCCCTTTGTCTACCGGTATGTCATACTTCTCCAACGTATCTATAATTTTTGGTGGTTCCATGCTATTATCTTGTCAACTTTGGATGTTTTGTATGCATGAATATGCTATTTTATATCTTTTTTGGGACTAACCTATTAACTCAGTGCTAAGTGCCAGTTTCTGTTTTTTCCGTGTTTTTGACCTTTTTCATAGAAGAATATTAAACGGAGTCCAAACGGAATAAAATCTACGGAATGATTTTTTCCATAACAGAAGATACGCATGGGACATGAGAACCAAGGCAAAGGACCTCGGGGGAGGTCACAAGCCCCCTAGCCGCAGCCTGGGGGACGCGCCTAGCAGGTTTGTGGGCCCACCGTAGCTCCTTCGCCCTAATTCTTCCGCCTATAAATTCTCTAAAAATCCAAAACCGCCAGAGAGAGCCACGAAAATACTTTTCCGCCGCCGCAAGCTTCTGTCTCCGCAAGATTCCATCTGGGGCACGTTCGGGTGCCCTTCCGGAGGGGGGATTCAGACACAGAGGGCTTCTTCATCAACACCATTACCTCTCCGATGATGCGTGATTAGTTCACCATAGACATTCGGGTCCATAGCTAGTAGCTAGATGGCTTCTTCTCTCTCTTCGATCTTCAATACAAAGTTCTCCATGATGTTCATGGAGATCTATCCGATGTAATCTTCTTTTGCGGTGTGTTTGTCGAGATCCGATGAATTGTGGATTTATGATCAGATTATCTATGAATGTTATTTGAGTCTCCTCTGATCTCTTATATGCATGATTTCGTGTCCTTGTAATTCTCTTCGAGTTGTGGGTTTCGTTTGGCCAACTTGATCTATAATTCTTGCAATGGGAGAAGTGCTTGGTTTTGGGTTCATACCGTGCGGTGTCCTCACCTAGTGATAGAAGGGGTAGCGAGGCAGGCATCGTGTGTTTGCCATCAAGGGTAAAAAGATGGGGTTTATATCATATTGCATGAATTTATCCCTCTACATCATGTCATCTTGCTTAAAGCGTTACTCTGTTTTTTATGATCTCAATACACTAGATGCATGCTGGATAGCGGTCGATGTGTGGAGTAATAGTAGTAGATGCAGACAGTATCGATCTACTTGTCTCGGACGTGATGCCTATATGTATGATCATTGCCTTAGATATCATCATGACTTTGCGCGATTCTATCAATTGCTCGACAGTAATTCGTTCACCCTCCGTAATACTTGCTATCATGAGAGAGGCCTCTAGTGAACACTATGACCCCTGGGTCTACTTCACCTGATATTTTCAGCTCTACACTTTTACTTTGTTGCACTTTCTAGCTTCAGATCTCACCTTGCAAATAATCGTGAAGGGATTGACAACCCCTTTATAGCGTTGGGTGCAAGTTTTTTGTTTTTGCACAGGTACATTGGTGCCTCATCTCGATACTCCTACTGGATTGATACCTTGGTTCTCAAACTGAGGGAAATACTTACTGCTACTGTGCTGCATCACCCTTTCCTCTTCAAGGGAAAAACCAACGCAAGCTCAAGAGGTAGCAAGAAGAATTTCTGGTGCCGTTGCTAGGGAGTATTCAAAGTGAAGCAGCTCCAAGTAACTGTCGCAAACTCATCTCTTGCATTTACATTATTTGACTTTTGCCACTCATTTTCCTCTCCCCCACTTCTGAAAAAAAAACAAAATTTACAAATATATTTGCCTTTTTCGTTCGCCCTTTTCTTTCGCTTCCTTTCTTCTCGCTTGTGTGCTTGTCTGCTTGTTGAGTCACCATGACTGAAAACACCAAATTGTGTGACTTCACGAATACTAATAATAATGATTTTATTAGTACTCCGATTGCTCCCGCCTCTAGTGCGGAATCATATGAAATCAATGTTGCCTTGCTGAATCTTGTTATGAAAGAACAATTTTCGGGCCTTCCTAGTGAAGATGCCGCATCCCATCTTAATAACTTCATTGAGTTATGCGATATGCAAAAGAATAAAGATGTGGATAATGATGTGATTAAATTGAAGCTATTTCCGTTCTCATTACAAGATCGAGCAAAAACTTGGTTTTCATCTTTACCCAAAAATAGTATTGATTCTTGGAACAAGTGCAAAGATGCTTATATATCCAATTATTTTCCACCGGCGAAGATTATCTCTCTCCGTAATGATATCTTGAATTTTAAGCAACTAGATCATGAACATGTTGCACAATCTTGGGAGAGAATGAAATTTATGATTAGAAATTGTCCCGCTCATGGCTTGAGTCTTTGGATGATTATACAAATCTTCTATGCTGGTTTTAATTTTGCTTCTACAAATATCTTGGATTCCGCCTCCGGTGGAACTTTCATGGAAATCACACTAGGAGAAGCCACCAAACTCCTAGATAATATCATGACAAACTATTCTCAATGGCACACTGAAAGGTCACCTACTAGTAAAAAAGTGCATGATATAGAAGAAATTAACTCTTTGAGTGCTAAGATGGATGAGTTAATGAAATTGTTTGCTAGTAAAGGTGCTCCTCTAGATCCAAATGACATGCCTTTGTCTTCCTTGATTGAGAATAGGAATGAAAGCTTGGATGTTAATTTTGTTGGTAGGAATAATTTTGGCAACAACAATGCTTATAGAGGTAACTTTATTCCTAGGCATTTTCCAAGTAATCCCCTCTAATAAGTTTGGCAATTCCTACAACAATACTCATGTAAATTACAATAAATTACCGTCTGATCTTGAGAGTAATATTAAAGAGTTTATCAACTCGCAAAAGATTTTCAATGCGTCCATAGAAGAAAAACTACTCAAAATTGATGACTTGGCTAGGACCGTTGAGAGAATGTCTCTTGATATTGATGCTTTGCTTTGAAATTGAGATGTGCTCCTCCCAAGATTAATATGGATGAAACTTTGAAAGCTATGCGTGTTTCCATGAATGAGAGTAAAGAAAGAACCGCCCAAATTTGTTCTAGACATGAATGGCTTAAAAAGGCCTGTTCTCGTGATGAGAATCACGAAGATCTTAAAGTGCTTGGTGTGACTCCTATTGAATCCTTGTTTTCTAATGTCAGTCCTAATGATGATGGGGCTGGATATGAATCCACTTTGGTTGAGAAACGCCCCAATGATTCAGAGTCTATTTATCTTGATACAAAAAGCACTGAAAGTGGAGTAGAGGATATCAAAACTTTGAGTAGTAATGAAATTACTACGTTGGATTTCAAGTAATTCAATTGTGATAGTTGCTCTTTGATCGAATGTATTTCCTTGATGCAATCCATGCTAAACTCTCCACATGCTTATAGCCAAAACAAGGCTTTTACCGATCATATCGTTCATGCTATGATGAAATCTCTTGAAGAGAAACTGAGTTGGAGATATATATTCCTAGAAAACTTCATGATGAGTGGGAACCTACTATCAAAATCAATATTAGAAACTGTGAATGCAATGCTTTGTGTGATTTGGGTGCTAGCGTTTCCGCTATTCCAAAGTCTTTATGTGATGTTCTAGGTTTCAATGAGATTGATGAGTGCTCTCTTAATTTGCATCTTGCGGATTCTACTGTTAAGAAACCTATGGGAAGGATCAATGATGTTCTTATTATTGCAAATAGGAATTATGTACCCGTAGATTTCATTGTGCTTAATATTGATTGCAATCCGAAATGTCCCATCATTCTCGGTAGACCTTTCCTTAGGACTATTGGTGCTATCATCGATATGAAGGAAGGGAATATTAGATTTAAATTTCCATTAAAGAAGGGCATGGAACACTTTCCTAGAAATAAGATAATATTGCCTTATGAATCCATGATGAGGGCTACTTATCGTTTGAGCACCAAAGACGACGATACTTGATTCTATCGCCTTATGCCTAGCTAAGGGCGTTAAACAATAGCGCTTGTTGGGAGGCAACCCAATGAATTTATATTTGCTTTTTTGCTTTCTGTTTTGTTGTTTTCACACCATCATAATTCTGTTATGATTGTGTTTTTTGTGTTTCTTTTTGTGTTTGTGCCAAGTAAACCTTTATGATTAGTTTTGGTGATGGTTGTTTGATCATGCTGAAAAAGACAGAAACTTTGCGCTCACAAAATTATTTTTAACTACTATACAGAATGAGATTTTGAGTTGATTCTTTTTGCTGCTGGTTGATATGCAAATTTCCCTAAGTTTCATAAATTTTCAGAATTTTTGGGATACCAGAAGTATACGAAGTATACAGATTACTACAGACTGGTCTGTTTTTGACGGATTCTGTTTTTGTTGTGTTGATTGCTTATTTTGATGAAACTATGGATAGTATCGGGGGGTACTAGCCATGTAAAAGTGAGAACACAGTAATCTAACATAAATCTAAATATAAATCAAGTTAATTCAGTACCTAAAGAGTTGGTAGTTTGTTTTCTTATGGTAATGATATCACGAGTTTCCGTTTAAGTTTTGTGTTGTGAAGTTTTCAAGTTTTGGGTGATGTTCTCATGGACAATGGGATAAAGAGTGGAAAGAGCTTAATCTTGGGGATTCCCAAGGAATACCAAGCCAAATTCAAGGACACCAAAAAGCCTAAGCGTGGGGATGCCCCGGGAAGGCATCCCCTCTTTCGTCTTCAATCCATCGGTAACGTTACTTGGAGCTATATTTTTATTCACCACATGATATGTGTTTTGCTTGGAGCGTCATGTATTATAGGAGTCCTTTCTTTTTGTTTTGTCGCAATCATCCTTGCTGCACACCTTTTTGAGAGAGACTTACACTCATCGTGAATTTGCTAGAATACTCATTGAGCTTCGCTTATATCTTTTGAGTTAGGCAATTTAGCTCGCATGTGCTTCACTTATATCTTTTGAGCTAGACATCTTTGCTCTATTGCTCCACTTAAATCTTTGTAGAGCACGGCGGTGTCATATTTTGTAAAAGTAAAAACTCTCGATCTTCACTTATATCTTTCTGAGAGTTCTCTCTGTAAGTAACTTGGTAATTGGCGTGTGCTATGAAATTAGTCCTAAATATGATAGGCATCCAAAGAGGATATAATAAAAACTTCCATATTCAAGTGCATTGATTAGTAAGAGAAGTTTGATTCCTCACGATTAAGTTTTGGGATATGGATTTGGTAATATTAGAGTTATGTTAGTAGGGTGTTGTGAATCTAGAAATACTTGTGTTGAAGTTAGTGATTCCCGTAGCATGCACGTATGGTGAACCACTATGTTAGGAAGTCGGAGCATAATTGATTTATGATTGTCATCCTTTGTGTGGCCGTCGGGATCGCGCGATGGTTAACACCTACCAACCCTTCCCCTAGGAGTATGCGTTTAGCACTTTGTTTCGATTACTAATAAAACTTTCGCAATAAGTATATGTGTTCTTCATGACTAATGTGAGTCCATGGTATAGATGCACTTTCAACTTTCAACATTGCTAGCCTGTCTAGTGACGCGCAACTTTTGCCGGTGCACAAACCCACCATATACCTTCCTCAAAATAGCCACCATACCTACCTATTATGCCATTTTCAGAGCCATATATATTGCCATGCAACTCCCACCGTTGCGTCTCATGACTTGTGCCGTCACTTTCATATTGCCAATGCATGATCGTAAGATAGCTAGCGAGATGTTTCAACGTCATACGCTAAGCTAGATTGTTGCACATCCCGGTACACTGCCGGAGGCATTTCCTATAGAGTCATCATTGCTCTAAGTATTGAGTTGTGAGTAAATAAAAGTGTGATGATCATCATTATTAGAGGATTGTCCCATGTGAGGAAATAAAAAAAAGGCCAAAGTTGCCCACCAAAAAAAATGAAAAGAGGCCAAAGATCCCAAACAAAAAAATGAGAGAAAAAGAAAGAAGGGACAATGCTACTATCTTTTTCCACACTTGTGCTTCAAAATAGCACCATGTTCTTCATGATAGAGAGTCTCTTGTTTTGACACTTCCATATATTAGTGGGAATTTTCATTATATAACTTGGCTTGTATATTTCAATGATGGGCTTCCTCAAAATTGCCCTAGGTCTTCGTGAGCAACCAAGTTGGGTGCACACCCACTAGTTCTCCTTTTTGAGCTTTCAGACACTTATAGCTCTAAGTGCATCTGTTGCATGGTAATCCCTACTCATTCACATTGATATCTATTGATGGGCATCTCCACAGCCCATTGATACGCCGAGTCAATGTGACCATCTCCTACTTTTTGCCTCACAACCTCCACCACACTCTATTCCACCTATAGTGCTATATCCATGGCTCACTCTCATGTATTGCGTGAGAGTTGAAAAAGTTTGAGAAAGTAAGAGTGCGAAAACAATTACTTGGCCAATACCGGGGTTGTGCTTGATTTAAATTTGTTGTGTGGGGATGATGGAGCATAGCCATACTATATGATTTTGTCGGGATAACTTTCTTTGGCCTTGTTATTTCAAAAAATTCAAGATTCCTTTGCTAGTATGCTTGAAGTATTATTGTTTTCATGTCAATAGTAAACTATTGTTTTGAATCTTACGGATCTGAACATTCATGCCACAAGAAAGAAGTTACAAAGGACAAATATGTTAGGTAGAATTCCACATCAAAATTCAGTCTTTATCACTTCCCTACTCGAGGACGAGCAGGAGTTAAGCTTGGGGATGCTTGATACTTCTCCAACGTATATATAATTTTTGATGGTTCCATGCTATTATCTTGTCAATTTAGATGTTTCTTATGCATGAATATGCTATTTTATATCTTTTTTTGGGACTAACCTATTAACTCAGTGCCAAGTGTCAGTTTCTGTTTTTTCCGTGTTTTTAACCTTTTTCAGAGAAGAATATTAAATGGAGTCCAAATGGAATAAAACCTGTGGAATGATATTTACCATAACAGAAGATACGCAGGGGACTTGAGAACCAAGGCAAAGGACCTCGGGGGAGGTCACAAGCCCCCTAGTCGCGGCCTGGGGGCGCCTAGCAGGCTTGTGGGCCCCCCTTGGCTCCTTTGCCTTACTTCTTCCACCTATAAGTTCTCTAAAAATCCAAAACTGCCAGAGAGAGCCACAAAAATACTTTTCCGCCGCCGCAAGCTTCTGTCTCTGCAGGATCCCATCTGGGGCACGTTCGGGTGCCCTGCCGGAGGGGGGATTCGGACACGGAAGTCTTCTTCATCAACAACATTGCCTCTCCGATGATGCGTGAGTAGTTCACCACACACCTTCGGGTCCATAGCTAGTAGCTAGATGGCTTCTTATCTCTCTTGGATCTTTAATACAAAGTTCTCCATGATCTTCATGGAGATCTATCCGATGTAATCTTCTTTTGCGGTGTGTTTGTCGAGATCCGATGAATTGTCGATTTATGATGAGATTATCTATGAATATTATTTCACTCTCCTCTGATCTCTTATATGCATGATTTCGTGTCCTTGTAATTCTCTTCGAGTTGTGGGTTTCGTTTGGCCAAATTTATCTATAATTCTTGCAATGGGAGAAATGCTTGGTTTTGGGTTCATACCGTCCGGTGTCCTCACCTAGTGACAGAAGGGGTAGCGAGGCACGCATCGTGTTGTTTCCATCAAGGGTAAAAAGATGGGGTTTATATCATATTGGATGAATTTATCCCTCTACATCATGTCATCTTGCTTAAAGCGTTACTCTGTTTGTTATGAACTCAATACACTAGATGCATGCTGGATTGCGATCGATGTGTGGAGTAATAGTAGTAGATGCAAACAGTATCGGTCTACTTGTCTCGGACGTGATGCTTATATGTATGATCATTGCCTTAGATATCGACTTTGCGTGATTCTATCAATTGCTCGATAGTAATTCGTTCACCCACCGTAATACTTGCTATCATGAGAGAAGCCTCTAGTGAACACTATGCCCCTCGGGTCTACTTCACCTCATATTTTCAGATCTACACTTTTACTTTGTTGAACTTTCCACCTTCAGATCTCACCTTGCAAATAATCATGAAGGGATTAACAGCCCCTTTATAGTGTTGGGTGCAAGTTTGTTTGTTTTTGCGCAGGTACATTGGTGCCTCATCTCGATACTCCTACTGGATTGATACCTTGGTTCTCAAACTGAGGGAAATACTTACTGCTACTGTGCTGCATCACCCTTTCCTCTTCAAGGGAAAAACCAACGCAAGCTCAAGAGGTAGCAGTATGACACTTGCCCGAGATTCGATCGTCGGTATCCCTATACCTTGTTCAATCTCGTTACCGTCAAGTCTCTTTACTCGTTCCGTAACACATCATCCCGTGACTAACTCCTTAGTCACATTGAGCTCATTATGATGATGCATTACCGAGTGGGCCCAGAGATACCTCTCCGTCACACGGGGCGACAAATCCCAGTCTCGATCCGTACCAACCCAACAGACACTTTGGGAGATACATGTAGTGCACCTTTATAATCACCCAGTTATGTTGTGACGTTTGATACACCCAAAGCTCTCTTATGGTATCCGGGATTTGCAGAATATCATGGTCTAAGGAAATGATACTTGACATTAGAAAAGCTTTAGCACACGAACTACACGATCTTGTGCTATGCTTAGGATTTGGTCTTGTCCATCACATCATTCTCCTAATGATGTGATCCCGTTATCAATGAAATCCAAAGTCCATGATCAGGAAACCATGAGCATCTATTGATCAATGAGCTAGCCAACTAGAGGCTCACTAGGGGCATGTTGTGGTCTATGTATTCACACATGCATTAGGTTTCCAGTTAATACAATTATAGCATGTATAATAGTCAATTATCATGAACTAGGAAATATAATAATAACCACTTTATTATTGCTTCTAGGGCATATTTTCAACGATAAGAGCCATGTATCTCATTCTCAGGACATGTAGGATTGCCCAAACTTCCGGTAGACCAATCGCAGAGTTGCCCCTGGCGGCCAACGACGGTTGGCAGTTTGGACCAACACTCATGAAGAGCACTGGCCCCGGGGGGTTGATTAAGTTCCTCGGGGTAGCTATTCCCTATTCTTTTTATTAGTTTGTTAGCAAATTTAATACAAAAGTTGGGTCTTGACATACAAGCCTTAACACTAGCGATCTACCAAGGGGGTCCCCATAACAACCTCAGACGTGTTAGGAGCGCTTAGTTATGGAATAAACACCGGCATCCGAAAGTAAGACGGAAAAAGCGGAACAAATCACCCGGCAAAAAGCCAGGCCTTCCGTTCTTTACAAAGTATATAGGTGCATTAACTAAATAGCATTTAAATAAGATGATATCAATTGCACATGTTATCACATGGACCAGCTTGCACGTGCAACTAGCAACGCTAATGAAATGGTTGAGCAAGCATAACTTAGCCAAACAATATCTGCTAGGAGGGGAAGTGTTCGAATTTTCATGGCAATGTTTGACGGCCTATATATCAGGTGGTAGGCAGCGGAGAGTAATGATGGAAACGAATCAACTATGCGTAACAAAGCTGGAAACAGTGTCAAGGTCATGATCATCTTGCGTGTGAAATCTTCAGAGTGGGACTGCTCCTGATCCTCCCGAATGAACTCACTGGACTCCTCGAACTTGTTTTCCACACCCATTGCTACACAAAAGAAATAATCACGCAATAAACACCAGCAAGTGATAATGCAACAGACAATATGATGCATGTATGGCACACACTTCAAAGCACGTACAGAAATAATCTTACTCAAATGACAAAGTGCCACCTCATCACAAAATGGCACTTTTGGAGAACTGTTCAAAACTAAAATCCTGCCACCATTGGATTCCATGGGTTTTTCTACCCCAAATCCATATATCATACTGCTATACTTGCATGCATAGAAACACCACAAAACTGAAAAGGAAAACTACCCAGAATCATAAACCACTTATGTCAAAATCAAGGTTGATCTTGCATATGCCAGATTTGGCACATTCCTCTTCTCGAATATTCCAGATACGTCAAATACACCACAACAATAAAAAACACAATTTAACACGGGGGCCACTGGTCCTAGGCACTAGGGGCTCTAGTGCATGATAGGGGGGCCACTCACTAAGCACACCATAGCACAGAAGAAAATAGAAAATAAAAGAGCCAAAGGGATTCGATCCCAAGACCCCTCGGGTCACACCACAGGTGTGCTACCACTAGGCTACGGTGGTGTTATTGCTACTTCCACGGTATAAACACGGACATACTCTACTTCCCTGCCTAAAGCACAAGAAGAAAAGAAACAACGCAACAAAACAACTGCGCGCAGGGGGGGGATTCGAACCCACGGCGCACTACCACTACGCTATGAAGGGGATCCTGATAGAGAGGGCGGATCCACAGCTCTTAACCATACTAAAGGGGTGTGGTTCATCTACCTCCAAACAACGAAGGAGAGGTTGTCGTCGGCGAGCAGAACGGCGATGACGGCGGCTAAGAGTTGCTGGCAGGGGTGTGGATTTCGTAGGGGGTTCCATTCTCGGGGGCGTGGGTTACTACGACACGCGGAGTTGAGGAGATCGAGGCCAAGCTTGAGCTCGGACCAGCATGACAGGCACGAGCACGAAGCGGGGGTGCACTGCGGTAGGCGAGGCGCTGCGGGACAGCAATGCAGCAGTGCGGCGAGCGAGCGGGCTAGCGCGTCCAGGGATGTGGGCGCCCGTGGTACAGGGGCTCCAGGGGTCACACCAAGAAAACCCGAGACTTTCTTTACTGGAGATTTTCTTCAGAGAAAGTCAAAGGGAGCGCGACGAGCACGACGATGTCACGGCCGGATCTACGCTTACGGACGGCTAGCGACATGATACGTCCATTTTGCATCATGTTTTCATGTTGATATTTATCGCTTCTTTGGCTGTTATTTCACTTCATGATACTATTCTTATGCCTTTTCTCTCTTATTTTGCAAGGTTTACATGAAGAGGGAGAATACCGGCAACTGGAATTCTGGCCTGAAAGTGGAGCAAAGTTGAGATACCTATTCTGCGCAACTCCAAACGCCGTGAAAATCAACGGGGATTTTTTTCCCAATATACAAAAAATACTAGGTCGAAGAAGTGCCGGAGGGGCACCAGGGGGTGCCCACAAGCCTGCACGGCGCGGCCACTCCCCAGGCCGCGCCATGGGGGCTTGTGGCTAGCCCACTGGCCCATTGGCCCCCCTCTTTTTCTATACGGAGGGTTTCGTCCAGAAAAAATAAGATGGGAGCTTTTTCGTGGTTTCGCCGCCGCCACGAGGCGGAACTTGAGCAGAACTAATCTAGAGCTCCGGCAGGACGATCTGTAATGCCCCAAGTGTAGGACTTTCCCTTTTTGTAACCTTCCATGTGGGGCCACCTTGTCAGAGATTGTGATGATATCATTTTGTGCCGTGATTTCATGTGTGTTCCCTAGTACTTACTTCCCTTGCATGCATGCATAACATATCATTCCTTGCCATACCTTATGTTTGCATGCCATGATCATGTTGCATTGGTTCTTGCTAGGAGTAGTGATGTGGTGTTGTGAGTGCATGTGTTCTTGCTAGGGTTAAGTGGTGGTATTGCACTATCTTGTGATGCATGTGATGATGGTGTGTGTAATGTAGGAGTGAGAGCTAGTCATTTTTTTAGCTCTTGCTATTAAACTCCTTTTCCCTCCTATTTTTTCATGTCAAAATCCCTTCTTCCCAAAAATGATTCTAAAATGTCTGGTGGTTAGCTAAAAATGTGCTTATGAGGGGGTGCAATTTTTCTGGTTTGTTCTTTGATTTTTATAGGTGCAAATAAACTCAAAACAGTAGGGTAATTACTGTTTTGCATTTATTTCAAACATCTCCAAATATTGCTTTCCTATTTTTCCCTATTGGGCCATAATTTCTTATGTCTAGCAGGAATTTCCTTTTATTTTTTTAACCCAGTAGTTTTTGGGTAATATTTTCTTCACTGGGTGCATTTTTTTCCCTGTTGATCTATTTGGTTAAACCTCCTGTGTGTTATTTCTTTCCCTAGCCCATTAAGCCTTCCTCCCGTGCTGGCCCAGTAGGTCTCCACCCCTGGCGACAGAGCCCGCTGGCGAGCGTTTTCTTCTTCCGCCCGACGTCACACTTGTACGACCTACGCTCCACCTCTCGATCGCTCTCTCCTTGATCCAGCGGCTCGAGCTCGCCTCCCGAGACGTTAAAAAGGAGCCCGGGGCCTCCTCCTCCACCCTAGGGTTCCCTCTCCGTTCCCCCCACCGCCGCCAGTGTCCTCCTTCCCTCGTTCTTCCCTGGTAGCTTCTGAGAGGTAGCAGAGAGAGAGAGAGTGCAGCGCCTCCTCCGTCAACCCGCCGTTCCGTCGTCTCCGGCACCGGCCGCCATGTCCGGGGGCTCGGGGCGGCTCCCCGCGTCCCATTCCCGGCGTTAGGACCCCGAGGAGCGACCCCGCCCCCCCGTCGAGCTCGTCCTCGTCAACGGGGCGAACCGGGAGTCTCCTTCCCTGCTTCGGTCTACGTCGGAGGAGCTTCTTCGGCGTCCTCCTCCCCGTTCGGCGCCCCATCTTCTCCTAAGGTGAGGCCGCGTCCTCCCCCGTCCTTCCTCCGCCGCGGATCGGCTCGGTCCCATCGGGCGCGTGCTTCCTCTGTTCGTTAGCAGCAGCATGTTAGAGGAGCAGTAGTAGCGGCTGTTCTGTGCCGAGCTCGTGCGTGCGTTGTCGAGAGGAGAGGCGAGGCGTAGTGGTGTAGCAGGGTGTTGGTATCAGTTCAACGGTAGCCTAGCAGCGTAGCAGGGTCAGCAGGGTGGCGCGCCACAGTTCTCTGTCGCCGGCGCAGTCTTAGCAGCGATGGCGGCAGGGAACGCCGGTGCCGTTCCGGGCAGCCAAAGGAGGGGCCTTTTCCCGTGCTCAGGGCGGGAATGGAGCCCCTGAGGTTCCCGCAGCCCCCGGCGATAGCTTCCCCTGCCGGTGGTGGCCGGGAGTGGCGCCGCCAGCTCCCTCGGGTACGGCCGCCGGCGGAGCTCTCCTCTGCAGTGGAGAGTGTCTTTGTGGTTTTTCTTCCTGTTATAACCAGTCTTCGATCCGTAGCCCGATGGTAGTGTTGTGCTGGCTTATACTAGCGCCTGTAGGAGGGCGTGGGTTCGAGTCCCCCCCTCGGCGCCTTTTGGTTCTTTTGTTTTGATTTATTCCTGCAGGTAGCTTACCTTGCCAATTGCTCTTCTCCTGTCAACAACTAGTGCTGCAGCGCAGTGGAGTGTTGCTGTTGCTGGACACCAGGGGTCTGGGTTCGAATCCCAGCAGCCCTTGTTTCTATTTTTTTTGCTTTCTTATCTTTTGTCTGCCTACTTATTTTCTGTTTTCCCAACTCCTATACAAAGTGGCTTGTTAGTTTTGTTAATTCTACTGTTTAGCTATCTCTTTTACACAGTGGAGTGGTATTTTGTTCCTGCTAATATAATTAGGGTAGACTTAGTTATGTGTGTGTGTTGCACACAAGTGTTGTTATGTGATGCTAACCTTGAGATTCCTATGATGATTACATCTAGTGGTGTGAAGAACACTTGGTAGGGGTGTGTGCTTGTGATGTGCTTTTCTTGTGAGAGATGTTTTTAAGGGGTGATAGAGGCACTAGCTACACATGGTTGGTCACATCTTTTGAGCTTAAGAGGGTCAAAGTTGATATTGTAGTTTTATTTGTTTGCATAGATTTAGTGGGGTGTGGGTGCCTCCCCCTCACCACATGTCTTGGTGTGATGTGAAGTTCTAGGTGACTTTCTATGTAAGCATTGTAGGTGTGGATTCCTAGTTTAGCTAGGGTAGATTGTTGTGAGGGTTGCACCTTGAGTAAGACATGATTCCTAGGAAGATCCTAGTAATGCATGTGAGAGTGTGTACCATCACATGCCCATATGTGGGGGGTGCATACTCTCTTGATGGCCTAGGGTTCCATTGTGATGTGTTTGATCTAATAATATTGTGATATGGGTGTGGGTGTTGTTGATGTGCATGACACAAACATGGGGTTCTAACCCCCATGTCACTTTGTCATTGTGCACATAAGATTCACCTATGTATTTGTCATCTTAGAAGCATACCTTGTGGAATTGCATTTGCACTTTGTTGAAAGTTTGGCCTTTGTTTCCATGGTATAGATGGAGCCCAAGGGCATGAATTTTGTGTGTTAGTAGTAGGGGTTTTTGCTCAACACCATAGTGGTGTCAATCACCTCTTGGTGACATGTGTGTGCAAACTATGTCTAGACAAAGTGGGCATGTGGCTGGAAAATTCCAGATTTTTGAACTCTGAAAATTTCACTAAGTCTGGAATGCTGAAAACATTTTCTTCCCCTGTAGATAAGGTTGTGCTGGTCATTCTGTTGAAAACTGGACTTAGTTCAGTGCTAGTGTTTTGAACCTGGGATGTTTGTGAAGCTTACTGTCAATTGTAAAGTCATTTGGAGTCCAGTATCTTGTGTTTTGATTGCTGTCAAAAGGCTTCAGAGCAGAAACAGAAACTCAGGTGCAGGAATTTTCACTAAGTCCCTGAGAACTGATGGTTTTGGGAAAGTTTGTGGCCTTGTATCTTCTAGAATTTAATTCCTTTTGCTGTGATTCTTGCTGGAGCTTGTAGTGTTCTTGGTTGGAAACAGCCACATATATTATTTGTCATATTTGAGGACCTGTAGCTATGTTGCATGTGGATCACAAATAGCTAAGATGCAGAAACTGGCAGATTGCGTAGTTTTGCCATTTTGTTCAAAGTTTGTGTTTAATTGTTGTTGGGGTGTTCTACCTTTCTCCATTTCATTCATGTTGGGTTAATATATGTCTTGGCAACCTGGGAACACCAGATTTGTGCCAATTGTGTGTGTGGTGATGAATCTTTCACGTAGGGCTTCATATCGTGTTTCGTTGATTCCCGTTGATCCGTAGCTCCGTTTGCAAAGTTCTTTACATGGTTTTGCACCGTTTTTACGAGATGCATTTGTTCATATCATTCCCATGCATGTCCAATTAGTTTAGTGCAAAGTTCTGTCCAGGAACTTGTTGTAGTTTATCTTGCTTGTGCTAGTGTTAGAAATAGTGGTGCATGCTCAACTTTCATCTCATGCATCATGTGATTGTTGCATTTTGTGGTGCTGCTGTTCATTGGCTGTTATTCTTGTGTTGGGTAGCACCGGGAGCGGAGACCGATTACGTGGAGTCAGGAGAGTACGTGCAGGACGATCTAGAACCATTCCGAGCTGAGGATATCACAGGCAAGATGACATGACCTTGATCCCATATCTAGACTTGTTATGTTAGTTTCGATTCCACGTCATATTGCTCGCTGCCTACCACTGAAAATATATTGCCTCTTCATATGCCATGAGCCTAAACACCTTACTCTTTCCTAGCAAACTTGCATGGCTAGGTAGGCTTGCTCAGCTACTAATGTTAGCATTGTTAGTTGCAGGTGTTTATAACTTAGGAGTTGACATGAGCTTGATATCATTATATCAATTACTGTTATTTAATTAATGTATTTATATACTTGGTAAATGACGGGAGGCCTAGCCTTTTGCCGGGTGTCTTGTTCCGTTATTGCCGCCTTAGCTACCGGTTACCGGTGTTTGATTCCATAATGATCGCTCCTAACACGTTCGGGGTTGTTATGGGGACCCCCTTGATAAATCGCGTAGTGTTAAGGCTTGTCCGGCAGGACCCAACTTTGGTGTTAATTTGCTAATCACTTAATAATAAACTGCATAGGGAATAGCTACCCCGAGGAATTTAATCAACAACCCGGGCCAGTGCTCCTCATGAGCGTTGGTCCAAACTTGAGTCGTGTGCGGGGCCAACCCGGGGCAACTCGGGAGATGTCTATCAGGCCACCGTACGCTGTGCTCATCCGGCGTGTCCTGAGACTGAGATACGCGGCTCTTATCAGGGTCGTCGACACGTCGGGAGGTCCTGCTAGCCTTGTCTTACCTTAGCGGTATATCTTGCGTATAGGAATCCCGGTGAAGCTTTGGTTTCACCCAGAGTTGAGGTTTTCCTCTAAGGAATCCGACAAGATCACGAGATTCGTGATAGAGGAAGCCTTTGCGGCCTGTGTTCGTTTGTGATGGACTAGTTGGAGCACCCCTGCAGGGTTTAATCTTTTGGAAAGCCGTGCCCGCGGTTATGTGGCTACTTGGAATATTTTGCTAACATCCGGTATTAGAAAACTTAAACATAAACTAATAAAATATGCCAACTGTGTGCGTAACCGTGACTGTCCCTTCGAAGATCTCTCTTCGACCGGGAACACGGTGGGGTTATGATTGCCGTAGGTAGGTGTTCAGGATCACTCTCTGATCAAGTATTCCCGATCGTTAGCGTAGACCACTTTTACTTCCTTCTCGCGTAAGTTAGCCACTTATTCAATCATAGGATGCAGCCGCCTGAAACACTTCATCCCTTCCTTACCCAATAACATGACTAGTTCTGGCACCAAGGTCTTAGATTGCTGAGTCCCTGTGGCTCACGGATTCCTCTGAAACTCCCAGCAGGTACAGGTACCCTAGAGGCAGATGATCCCGACGGCACCCAGCTGGCGTGGCAGTACGACGAGGAGACAGATCGCCTTTACGTGAACTATCCAGAGGACTGAGCCGTGGTCGTGATCGTGGGCCTGCAGCGGGTAGCATAGCATTTTCCTTGTTTTGTAGTCCGTATCGGAACTACCTCGATTGTATCTGTGTTGTACTCTGTATTATTAATAAGAAGACAGTTGAATCCCAGATTGTCTACCATATTTATTATTATGTGCTATGTTTACTTGCTTGCAAAACACTTAGATGCGCTTCTTTCCTATTCGGGGGCCTCGACCCCCAGATCGGAAAGGACCATATCTTGGTCGTTACAAGTTGGTATCAGAGCCTTACGACCATAGGAGCCTTTGTGTGATCGTATTTGGCCGAGTCGAGTCTAGTAAATGTTTTGAGTCTTAGTTATATCGGAGAGTAGGTTTCATTTTTCTCCTCTTGTTTGCTCTGGTGAGGCTTCCGTCTTAGGAAATCTTTAACTCTACTCCTTTTCTCGCTCAAATTTTTTTTAGGATCACGCGGGTGTTTGCGAAATCTATATGATTTCGATGTGACGGAATCGTGTCCTGGTGCCTCCTATCGGCTCTAAGTATCAGGGGAGTCGAGCTCCAGGGATTATCGCGCACATCGCCATCATTCAGATTTCTGAGTACCTAAGAACGGAGGGTGTTCGTTATTGCTTCAATACAGGTAGTGGTGAGATAACCCCGACGTCCCCAGTACTGGTGTAGATTGTTCGGGGGTACTACCACACTTGGTATCGGGTGATCACGAGGATCTGTGGTAGACGAAGGTCCGAGATGCTGGTCGTGTGTTGAAGGGTGCGATACAGGTGATGGGTTAGTTTAGGAGTTGTGTGAAATACTCCTTGTATCCGGGTGCCTGATTGCATGACAAGTTATTTCGGGAATTCATAGGTGGGATATCTGGTAGTATCTTATAGGACTATCTTCCTACAGACGCTTGATTGAGGTTTGGGAAATCTCGATCATATGTTTGTTCCGAGCAGTTCTAGCTCACACTTGTTTGCTGTGGCCTTATCGGAATTTTGTCGTCTGTTACTTTGAGAATGCACTCTTGCTATGTTGTTCAAGTGCAATGCTAAGTTCTATTCAGATATTCTGTCTTTTGATTCAGCTTATCTTCAATTATTCTGTGGACTAATTTGCTGTCCGTCTTCAGGATGGCTCCACCAACTCGTCAGACCCCAGCGCGTGAGGATATGCCGCCTCCACCTCCTCCTCCGCCACAGCCGCCGCCTCCTCCTGCAGAGGCCTGGCAGGCGATGATGGCAGCTACCAATGCAAATACTCAGATGCTGTTGCAGTTGATCCAGGAGAGAGCCAATCATCACCAAGGCAATTTCCAGCAGGGTGGCAATCACTTCGCCAGTCTGAGTCAGTTCCTGTCAAACCAGCCTAGGACGTTCACTTCTTGCGACCAGCCGTTTGATGCGGAAGATTGGATCAGTGATATGAACAAGCATTTCGAGTGTAGCAATGTCCGTCCAGAGGATTATGTCAAGTTTGCAACATTCCAGTTGAAGGGGCAGGCTTCTATTTGGTGGCAGCAGCTTAAGGACTCCAGAGGTGGCAGGGTGATGTCTTGGGACGAGTTCTGTCGTGACTTCAGGTCCCACTACATTCCTTCCAGTTTTGTTGAGGAGATGCGTGAGAAGTTCAGGCGCTTGAAGCAAGGCAGCAATTCTGTGTACAAGTACAATGTTGAGTTTCACGAGCTGGCCTGTTACGCATTGCAGGATGTTCCGGATCAGAAGAGCAAGATATACCAGTTCAGGGGTGGCTTGAAGGAGGATTTGCAGTTAGCACTCGCTTTGCACGATCCCGAGGAGTTTGACAAATTCTGTAACTTAGCTCTCAGAGCAGAGGCAGCCTTGCTCAGGGTGGAGAACTCCAAGAAACGTTTCAGAGATTCCAGCTCTTCCTCGACTCAGGTGGTTCAGAAGCAACAGAGGTTTTGGGTTTCTTCTCCTCCTTCTCCTCGGCACTCTCAGCAGCTGAAGCACTCAGGTGGACGTGGTTCTTCCCGCCCACCCAACCCTGGATTCCAGCAGAGATATCAGCATCAGAAGCAAGGGCCTCCTCAGATTTAGTTCCGACAGCCAGCAGAGGTCACTTGTCACAAATGTGGGCAGAAGGGTCACTATGCCAACAAATGCACTTCTCAGCTCCGTCTGCCGCCTCCTCCTCGAGGCAAACCTCCTAGCAACGCTCTTGTGAAGTTCAACCCCAGATCAGCTCGAGTCAACATGGTGAATGCAGCTGAGGCAGAAAATTCATCGTATGTGATCATGGGTAATCTCTTAGTCAATGATTTTCCTGCTAAAGTCTTGTTTGATTCTGGTGCATCACACTGCTTCATGTCCCGTCCTTTCTTTGCTAAGCATGAGTTTATTTGTCAAGATTTGGTTAATCATATGTCCATAGTGTCTCCTGGTAGATTGATGAATTCCAATTGTCGGGTTCCGGATGTTTCTATCAAGTTGGACAATTATGCTTTTCTGGCGTCTCCTATTGTCTTGGGCAAGTCCGACATTGATTTGATCCTTGGTATGGACTGGTTGGCCATGAACAAAGCATCAATTGATTGTGCGGCTAAAGAAGTGAAGCTGACCCACTCTTCGGAGGATGTGATTATATTCGCGGCGCGCGATGACACAGTCTGCTTGTTCTCCTTGAATGAAAAGGGTGAGATCAATCCCATTGAGCAAGTTCTAGTTGTCTGCGAATATCAGGACGTGTTTCCTGAAGAGCTGCCAGGGATGCCTCCGCACCGTGAAGTGGAGTTCGTCATTGAGCTTGAGCCAGGCACAGATCCAGTGTGCAAGCAGCCGTACAATCTGGGTCCAGAGGAGTTGAAGGAACTCAAGAGACAACTCGATGAGCAGGAGCATTTGGGTTTCATCAGACCAAGCTCGTCTCCGTGGGGATGTGGTGTTCTGTTTGTCAAGAAGAAGGATGGCACGGAACGACTGTGTGTCGATTACCGCCCATTGAACAAGAAGACAATCAAGAACAAATATCCGCTTCCGAACATAAATGAGTTGTTCGAGCAGCTGAAAGGTGCTAAAGTATTCTCCAAGCTTGATCTCAGAATGGGCTATCATCAGATTCGCATTCGTGAGGAAGACATTCCAAAGACGGCATTCAGGACCAGTTTTGGCTCATATGAGTATACGGTCATGTCTTTTGGTCTGGCTAATGCTCCTCCGACTTTTTGCCGATTGATGAACTATATTTTCTCGCCATTCAAGAATGAGTTTGTCTTGCTTTATCTCGATGACATTCTGGTCTTTTCTGAGGATGAGGAAGAACATGAGAAACATCTCAGGTTGGTGCTTGATAAACTGAGAGAATACAAGCTGTATGCCAAGTTTTCCAAGTGCGAGTTCTGGCTGAAAGAAGTGGTGTATCTTGGGCATATTATCTCTGCCGAAGGCATTAAGGTTGACCCGTCCAAGGTTCAAGCCATTGTTGAATGGGAACCTCCGCAGAATGTGAAGCAGCTTCGAAGCTTTCTCGGTCTTGCCGGATATTGCAGAAGATTCGTTGAGAACTTCTCCAAAATCGCCAAGCCGCTCTCTAGTCTTCTTCAGAAGGGTGTCAAGTATGTGTGGTCTCCAGAGTGTCAACTCGCTTTTGATACACTCAAAGAGAAGCTTACCTCCACTCCGGTATTGGCTCCTCCGGATGATTCCAAGCCGTACCAAGTCTTTTGCGATGCTTCTCTTCAGGGTTTTGGTGCAGTCTTGATGCAAGATAGGAAGGTGGTTGCTTATACCTCCAGGCAGCTGAAGCCTGCGGAGAAGACCTATCCTGTGCACGATCTCGAGCTAGCGGCTGTTGTGCACGCCTTGATGACTTGGAGACATCTCTTGTTGGAACGTAAGGTTGAAGTTTTCACCGATCACAAGAGCCTCAAGTATATCTTCACTCAGCCTAACTTGAATCTTCGGCAAACACGTTGGGTGGAAATGCTCCAGGATTTTAATCCGAGTGTTGAGTACACGCCAGGCAAGGCAAATGCTGTGGCAGATGCATTGAGCAGGAAAGCATATTGCAACAGTCTGATTCTGCAACCTCTCCAGCCGGGTCTTTCTGAGTCTTTCAGGAAGCTCAATCTTCAGCTGGTTCCTCAGGGTTTTCTTGCGAACCTTCAGATCTCTCCTACCTTGGAAGATCAGGTCAGAGCAGCTCAGCTACTTGATACTATGGTGAAGAAGGTCAAGATTGGTGTGGGAAAGAGTCTTCCCAAGTATAAGTGTTTCACTGTGGATGCCAGGGAAACTTTGTTTTTCGAGGACCGCCTTGTCGTCCCGAAAGGTGATCTCAGGAAGGTGATCATGGAAGAAGCTCATAATTCTCTGCTTTCTATTCATCCGGAAGTTCCAAGATGTACCATGACTTGAAGCAGTCGTTCTGGTGGACCCGTATGAAGCGCGAAATTGCTCAATTCGTTAATGAGTGTGATGTATGTCGAAGGGTGAAAGCAGAACATCAAAGACCAGCGGGCCTCTTGCAGCCTTTGTCGATTCCCGAGTGGAAGTTCGATCACATTGAGATGGACTTCGTCACAGGGTTTCCGAAGTCCAAGAAGGGCAATGACGCTATCTTCGTCGTCATCGACAAATTGAGTAAAGTGGCGCATTTCCTTCCCGTCAAGGAGTCCATTTCAGCAGCTCAGCTGGCCGAGTTGTACACCTCGAGGGTTGTCTCGTTGCACGGTGTACCTATGATGATCTCATCAGATCGCGGGAGTATCTTCACTTCCAAGTTCTGGGACTCGTTTTAGTCTGCTATGGGCACGAAGATCCGCTTCAGCACAGCGTTCCAGCCTCAGACTAGTGGTCAAGTGGAGAGGATGAATCAAGTTCTTGAGGACATGCTGAGAGCCTGTGTTATCTCCTTTGGCATGAAGTGGGAGGATTGTCTGCCTTTCGCGGAGTTCTCGTATAACAACAGTTATCAAGCTAGCTCTGGCAAGGCTCCGTTTGAAATTCTCTATGGCAGGAAGTGTCGTACTCCGCTCAACTGGTCCCAGGCAGGCGAGCGTCAGATCCTTGGCAATGATATGATAGAAGAAGCCGAGGAGATGTGTCGGATCATTCGCGACAACCTCAGAGCAGCTCAGTCCCGTCAGAATTGCTATTACGATAGCAAGCACCGTGACATGTCGTATGAGCTTGATGATTTTGTCTATCTCAAGGTGTCGCCTATGAAGGGTATGCTGCGTTTTGGCATCAAAGGCAAGCTTGCGCCTCGTTTCGTTGGTCCGTTCAGAGTGGTTGGCAAGAGGGGCGACCTCGCGTACCAGCTCGAGCTTCCGTCAACCTTTGCAAATGTCCATGATGTGTTCCATGTTTCTCAGCTTCGGAGGTGTTTCAAGAACCCCGAGCGCACTGTGCATCTTCAGGATATCAATCTCCAGCCTAACCTCTCTTATCGCGAGCATCCAGTTGCGGTTCTCGAGGCGACTGAGTGCAAGACCCGTAACAAGTCTGTCAAGTTTCTCAAAGTGCAGTGGTCACACCATTCCGATAAAGAGGCTACGTGGGAACGCGAGGATCACCTCCGTTCCGAATTTCCCGATTTCTTTCAGTCTTAGATCTCGGGGTCGACATCTTGTTTGTAGTGTGGGAGAGTTTGTAATACCCCAAGTGTAGGACTTTCCCTTTTTGTAACCTTCCATGTGGGGCCACCTTGTCAGAGATTGTGATGATATCATTTTGTGCCGTGATTTCATGTGTGTTCCCTAGTACTTACTTCCCTTGCATGCATGCATAACATATCATTCCTTGCCATACCTTATGTTTGCATGCCATGATCATGTTGCATTGGTTCTTGCTAGGAGTAGTGATGTGGTGTTGTGAGTGCATGTGTTCTTGCTAGGGTTAAGTGGTGGTATTGCACTATCTTGTGATGCATGTGATGATGGTGTGTGTAATGTAGGAGTGAGAGCTAGTCATTTTTTTAGCTCTTGCTATTAAACTCCTTTTCCCTCCTATTTTTTCATCTCAAAATTCCTTCTTCCCAAAAATGATTAAAAAATGTCTGGTGGTTAGATAAAAATGTGCTTATGAGGGGGTGCAATTTTTCTGGTTTGTTCTTTGATTTTTAGAGGTGCAAATAAACTCAAAGCAGTAGGGTAATTACTGTTTTGCATTTATTTCAAACATCTCCAAATATTGCTTTCCTATTTTTCCCTATTGGGCCATAATTTCTTATGTCTAGCAGGATTTTCCTTTTATTTTTTAACCCAGTAGTTTTTGGGTAATATTTTCTTCCCTGGGTGCATTTTTTTCCCTTTTGATCTATTTGGTTAAACCTCCTGTGTGTTATTTCTTTCCCTGGCCCATTAAGCCTTCCTCCCGTGCTGGCCCAGTAGGTCTCCACCCCTGGCGACAGAGCCCGCTGGCGAGCGTTTTCTTCTTCCTCCCGACGTCACACTTGTACGACCTACGCTCCACCTCTCGATCGCTCTCTCCTTGATCCAGCGGCTCGAGCTCGCCTCCCGAGACGTTAAAAAGGAGCCCGAGGCCTCCTCCTCCGCCCTAGGGTTCCCTCTCCGTTCCCCCCACCGCCGCCAGTGTCCTCCTTCCCTCGTTCTTCCCTGGTAGCTTCTGAGAGGTAGCAGAGAGAGAGAGAGTGCAGCGCCTCCTCCGTCAACCCGCCGTTCCGTCGTCTCCGGCACCGGCCGCCATGTCCGGGGGCTCGGGGCGGCTCCCCGCATCCCATTCCCGGCGTTAGGACCCCGAGGAGCGACCCCCCCCCCCCCGTCGAGCTCGTCCTCGTCAACGCAGCGAACCGCGAGTCTCCTTCCCTGCTTCGGTCTACGTCGGAGGAGCTTCTTCCGCGTCCTCTTCCCCGTTCGGCGCCCCATCTTCTCCCAAGGTGAGGCCGCGTCCTCCCCTGTCGTTCCTCCGCCGCGGATCGGCTCGGTCCCGTCGGGCGCGTGCTTCCTCTGTTCGTTAGCAGCAGCATGTTAGAGGAGCAGTAGTAGCGGCTGTTCTGTGCCGAGCTCGTGCGTGCGTTGTCGAGAGGAGAGGCGAGGCGTAGTGGTGTAGCAGGGTGTTGGTATCAGTTCAACGGTAGCCTAGCAGCGTAGCAGGGTCAGCAGGGTGGCGCGCCACAGTTCTCTGTCGCCGGCGCAGTCTTAGCAGCGGTGGCGGCAGGGAACGCCGGTGCCGTTCCGGGCAGCCAAAGGAGGGGCCTTTTCCCGTGCTTAGGGCGGGTATGGAGCCCCTGAGGTTCCCGCAGCCCCCGCCGATAGCTTCCCCTGCCGGTGGTGGTCGGGAGTGGTGCCGCCAGCTCCCTCGGGTACGGCCGCCGGCGGAGCTCTCCTCTGCAGTGGAGAGTGTCTTTGTGGTTTTTCTTCCTGTTATAACCAGTCTTCGATCCGTAGCCCAATGGTAGTGTTGTGCTGGCTTATACTAGCGCCTGTAGGAGGGCGTGGGTTCGAGTCCCCCCCTCGGCGCCTTTTGGTTCTTTTGTTTTGATTTATTCCTGCAAGTAGCTTACCTTGCCAATTGCTCTTCTCCTGTCAACAACTAGTGCCGCAGCGCATTGGAGTGTTGCTGTTGCTGGACACCAGGGGTCTGGGTTCGAATCCCAGCAGCCCCTGTTTCTATTTTTTTTCTTTCTTTTCTTTTGTCTGCCTACTTATTTTCTGTTTTCCCAACTCCTATACAAAGTGGCTTGTTAGTTTTGTTAATTCTACTGTTTAGCTATCTCTTTTACAAAGTGGAGTGGTATTTTGTTCCTGCTAATATAATTAGGGTAGACTTAGTTTTGTGTGTGTGTTGCACACAAGTGTTGTTATGTGATGCTAACCTTGAGATGCCTATGATGATTACATCTAGTGGTGTGAAGAACACTTGGTAGGGGTGTGTGCTTGTGATGTGCTTTTCTTGTGAGAGATGTTTTTAACGGGTGATAGAGGCACTAGCTACACATGGTTGATCACATCTTTTGAGCTTAAGAGGGTCAAAGTTGATCTTGTAGTTTTATTTGTTTGCATAGATTTAGTGGGGTGTGGGTGCCTCCCCCTCACCACATGTCTTGGTGCGATGTGAAGTTCTAGGTGACTTTCTATGTTAGCATTGTAGGTGTGGATTCCTAGTTTAGCTAGGGTAGATTGTTGTGAGGGTTGCACCTTGAGTAAGACATGATTCCTAGGAAGATCCTAGTAATGCATGTGAGAGTGTGTACCATCACATGCCCATATGTGGGGGGTGCATACTCTCTTGATGGCCTAGGGTTCCATTGTGATGTGTTTGATCTAATAATATTGTGATATGGGTGTGGGTGTTGTTGATGTGCATGACACAAACATGGGGTTCAAACCCCCATGTCACTTTGTCATTGTGCATATAAGATTCACCTATGTATTTGTCATCTTAGAAGCATACCTTGTGGAATTGCATTTGCACTTTGTTGAAAGTTTGGCCTTTGTTTCCATGGTATAGATGGAGCCCAAGGGCATGAATTTTGCGTGTTAGTAGTAGGGGTTTGTGCTCAACACCATAGTGGTGTCAATCACCTCTTGGTGACATGTGTGTGCAAACTATTCCAGATTTTTGAACTCTGAAAATTTCACTAAGTCTGGAATGCTGAAAACATTTTCTTCCCCTGTAGATAAGGTTGTGCTGGTCATTCTGTTGAAAACTGGACTTAGTTCAGTGCTAGTGTTTTGAACCTGGGATGTTTTTGAAGCTTCCTGTCAATTTTCAAGTCATTTGGAGTTCAGTAGCTGGTGTTTTGATTGCTGTCAAAAGGCTTTAGAACAGAAACAGAAACTCAGGTGCAGGAGTTTTCACTAAGTCCCTGAGAACTGATGGTTTTGGGAAAGTTTGTGGCCTTGTATCTTCTAGAGTTTAATTCCTTTTGCTGTGATTCTTGCTGGAGCTTGTAGTGTTCTTGGTTGGCAATAGCCACATATATTATGTGCTATGTTTACTTGCTTGCAAAACACTTAGATGCGCTTCTTTCCTATTCGGGGGCCTCGACCCCAGATCGGAAAGGACCGTATCTTGGTCGTTACATGATCCTGCCGGGGAAACTTTCCTCTCGGAAGGGGAAATCATCGCCATCGTCATCACCAATACTCCTCTCATTGGAGGGGACTCGTCACCATCAACATCTTCATCAGCACCATCTCATCTCCAAACCCTAGTTCATCTCTTGTAACCAATCTCCGTCTCGCGACTCCGATTGGTACTTGTATGGTTGCTAGTAGTGTTGATTACTCTTTGTAGTTGATTCTAGTTGAATTACTTGGTGGAAGAGTTTATGTTTAGATCCTTGATGCTACTCATTACACCTGTGATCATGATTATGATTATGCTTTGTGAGTAGTTACTTTTGTTCCTGAGGACATGGGATAAGTCATGCTAATAATAGTCATGTGAATTTGGTATTCGTTCGGTATTTTGATATGTTGTATGTTGTTTTTCCTCTAGTGGTGTTATGTGAACGTCGACTACATAACACTTCACCATTATTTGGGCCTAGAGGAAGGCATTGGGAAGTAGTAAGTAGATGATGGGTTGCTAGAGTGACAGAAGCTTAAACCCTAGTTTATGCGTTGCTTCGTTAGGGGCTGATTTGGATCCACTAGTTTAATTCTATGGTTAGACTTTGTCTTAATTCTTCTTTCGTAGTTGCGGGTGCTTGCGAGAGGGGTTAATCATAAGTGGGATGCTTGTCCAAGTAAGGGCAGTACCCAAGTGCTGGTCCACCCACATATCAAACTATCAAAGTAACGAACGCGAATCATATGAACATGATGAAACTAGCATGACAGAAATTCCCGTGTGTCCTCGGGAGCGTTTTTCCTCCTATAAGACTTTGTCCAGGCTTGTCCCTTGCTACAGAAGGGATTGGGCCACTTTGCTGCACCGTTGCTACTTTTGTTACTTGTTGCTTGCTACGAATCATCTCACCACACAATCACTTGTCACCGATAATTTCAGTGCTTCTAGATATTTCCTTGCTGAAAACCACTTGTCAGATCCTTCTGCTCCTCGTTGGGTTCGACACTCTTACTTATCGAAAGGACTATGATTGATCCCTATACTTGTGGGTCATCAAGACTCTTTTCTGGCGCCGTTGCCGGGGAGTGAAGCGCCTTTGGTAAGTGGAACTTGGTAAGGAAACATTCATATAGTGTGCTGAAATTTATTGTCACTTGTCACTATGGATACTAATCCTTTGAGGGGCTTGTTCGGGGTATCTTCACCTCGAACGGAAGCACGAGTGGTTGCTCCTCAACCTGCTGCACCTACTGAAAATATTTGCTTTGAATTTCCTTCGGGTATGCTTGAGAAACTGCTGGCTAATCCTTTTACAAGAGATGGAACATCACATCCAGACTTGCATCTGATCTATGTAGATGAAGTTTGTGGCTTATTTAAGCTTGGAGGTGTGCCCGAGGATGAGGTCAAGAAGAAGGTCTTTCCTTTATCTTTGAAGGATAAGGCGTTGACATGAGAAAGCATCTCTCAAGCTTGGGGGAGGCTTAAATCAATGCTATATTCATGCCCCAATCATGAGCTCTCGAAAGAAATTATCATCCAGAACTTCTATGCTCGGCTTTCTCATGATGATCGCACCATGATTGACACTTCTTGTACCGGTTCTTTTATGAAGAGAGATATTGACTTCAAATGGAATTTATTGGAGAGAATTAAACGCAACTCTGAAGATAGGGACTTGAAGAAGGTAAGGAGTCAGGTATGAATTTCACTTTTAATTGCGTTAAATCCTTTGTTGAGACAAATACTTTTTGTGACTTTAGCGCTAAGTATGGACTTGACTCTGAGATAGTAGCTTCATTGTGTGAATATTTTGCTGCTCATATTGATCTCCCCAAAGAGAAGTGGTTTAAATATCACCCTCCTTTAGAAGTCAATGTAGTTAAACCCACTCCAGTTGAAGAGAAAGTCATTGCCTATAATGATACTGTTGTTCCTAGTGCTTACATTGAGAAACCACCTTTCCCTGTTAGGATAAAGGATCATTCTAAAGCTTCAACTGTGATACGTAGAGGCTATATTAGAACACCTACACCCCCTGAGCAAATTAGAGTTGAAGCTAGCATTTCTATTATCAAAGATCTTCTGTCTGAGGAAGTTGAGGGACATAATATTCACTTTTGTGAAGATGCTGCTAGAATTGCTAAACCTCACGCTAGAGACAAACATAGGCTTGTTGTTCTCATGCCTGTAGTTTCAGTTAAGATAGGAGATCATTTCTATCATGGTTTATGTGGCTTGGGTGCTAGTGTTAGTGCAATACCTCAATCCTTATACGATGAAGTCAAAGATGAGATTGCACCTGTTGAGATAGAACCTATAGATGTCTCTATTCAGCTTGCCAATAGAGATACTATCTTCCCTGTGGGAATTGTTAGGGATGTTGAAGTCTTGTGTGGTAAAACGAAGTATCCTGCTGATTTCCTCGTTCTTGCTACCGCACAAGATAGCTTTTGTCCCATCATATTTGGTAGACCTTTTCTTAATACCGTCAATGCTCATACTGATTGTGAGAAGCAAATTGTCACTTTTGGCTTTGAAGGTGTGTCACATGAGTTCAATTTCTCTAACTTTGGTAGATAACCTCACGAAAAGGAGTTGCCTAGTAGGGATGAAACTATTGCCTTAGCCTCGATTGACGTGCCTCCTACTGATCCCTTACAGCAATACTTGCTTGAGAATGAAAATTTTATGCATATGGATGAAAGGGATGAAATAGATAGAGTTATCTTAGAACAATATCCTATCCTTAAGAATAACTTACCTGTTGAACTGCTTGGGGATCCACCCCACCAAAGGGTGATCCTGCGTTCGAGCTTAAATAGTTGCCTGATACTCTTAAGTATGCCTATCTTGATGAAAAGGAGATATATCCTGTCATTATCAATGCTAGCCTCTCAGAGCATGAACAAAAGAAGCTACTAAAAACTTTAAGATAGCACCGTGCTGCTATTGGATATACTCTTGATGATCTTAAGGGCATTAGTCCCACTCTATGCCAACACAAGATCAAAAATGATCCTGACTTCAAACCAGTTGCTGATCACCAAAGGAGATTGAATCCTAAGATGAAAGAGGTAGTGAGAAAAGAAATACTAAATCTCCTGGAAGCGGGTATGATCTATCCTGTTGCTCATAGCGATTGGGTGAGTCCGGTGCATTGCGTCCCTAAGAAGGGAGGCATTACCGTTGTCCCTAATGATAAGGATGAATTGATCCCACAGAGGATTATTACTGGTTGTAGGATGTTGATCGATTTTAGGAAATTGAATAAGGCCACTAGGAAAGATCATTACCCTTTGCCTTTTATCGACCAAATGCTAGAAAGGCTGTCCAAACACACACACTTCTGCTTTCTAGACAGTTATTCTGGTTTCTCCCAAATGCCAGTTGCACAATCTGATCAGGAGAAAACCACTTTCACCTTCCCTTTCGATACCTTTGCTTATAGTCATATGCCTTTTGGCTTGTGTAATGCACCTGCCACCTTTCAAAGATGTATGATGGCTATATTCTCTGACTTTTGTGAAAAGATTGTTCAGGTTTTCATGGATGACTTCTCCGTTTACGGGTCTTCCTTTGATGATTGCCTCAGCAACCTTGATCGAGTCTTGTAGAGATGTAAAGACACCAATCTTGTCTTGAATTGGGAGAAGTGCCACTTTATGGTTAATGAAGGCATCGTCTTAGGACATAAAATTTCTGAAAGAGGTATGGAAGTCGATAAGGCTAAGGTTGATGCAATCGAGAAAATGCCATAGCCCACAGATATCAGAGGAATAAGAAGTTTCCTTGGTCATGCTGGTTTCTATAGAAGGTTCACTAAAGACTTCTCTAAGATTTCTAGGCCTCTTACCAATCTCTTGCAAAAGGATATTCCTTTTGTTTTTGACGATGATTGTGAGGAAGCCTTCGAAATACTTAAGAGGGCTTTGATAACTGCATCTATTGTTCAACCACCTGATTGGAACTTGCCTTTTGAGATCATGTGTGATGCTAGAGATTATGCTGTTGGTGCTGTTCTAGGGCAAAGAGTTGACAAGAAGTTGAATGTTATTCACTACGCTAGTAAAACTCTAAACAGTGCCCAAAGAAACTATGCCACTACGGAGAAGGAATTTTTAGCAGTCGTGTTTGCATGTGAAAAGTTCAGGTCTTACATAGTTGATTCCAAAGTCACTATTCACACTGATCATGCTGCTATTAAGTACCTCATGGAGAAGAAGGATGCTAAACCTAGACTTATCAGATGGGTTCTCTTGCCACAAGAATTTGATTTGCACGTTGTCGACAGAAAGGGTGCTCATAACCCAGTAGCAGATAACTTGTCTAGGTTGGAGAACGTTCTTGATGACCCACAACCTGTTGATGATAGCTTTCCCGATGAGCAATTGAATGTCATCAATGCTTCACGTAGTGCACCGTGGTATGCTGATTATGCGAATTATATCGTTGCCAAATACATACCACCTAGTTTCACGTACCAGCAAAAGAAGAAATTCTTGTTTGACTTGAGACATTACTTTTGGGATGATCCTCACCTTTATAAGGAAGGAGTAGATGGTGTTATTAGACGTTGTGTACCTGAACAGGAACAGGGACAGATCCTACAGAAGTGTCACTCCGAGGCCTACGGAGGACACCATGCGGGAGATAGAACTACACACAAGGTATTGCAATCAGGTTTCTATTGGCCCACTCTCTTCAAGGATGCCCGTAAGTTCACCTTGTCTTGTGATGAATGTCAAAGAATAGGTAATATTAGCAAACGTCAGGAAATGCCTATGAACTATTCACTTGTCATTGAACCATTTGATGTCTGGGGCTTTGATTATATGGGACCTTTTCCAAAATCCAATGGGTATACTCACATCTTAGTTGCTGTTGATTACGTCACTAAGTGGGTAGAAGCTATCCCCACTAGTAGTGCTGATCACAACACCTCTATCAACATGTTGAAAGAAGTTATCTTCCCTAGATTTGGAGTCCCTAGATATCTATTGACCGACAGTGGTTCACACTTCATCCATGGTGCTTTTCGTAAAACTCTTGCTAAGTACCATGTCAACCATAGAATGGCGTCTCCCTATCACCCTCGGTCCAGTGGTCAAGTAGAGCTAATAAATAGAGAGATTAAACTAATTCTGTAAAAGACTGTCAACAGGTCTAGAAAGAATTGGTCTAAGAAGCTCGATGATGCATTTTGGGCTTATAGAACTGCCTATAAGAATCCCATGGGCATGTCTCCGTACAAAATGGTGTATGGGAAAGCATGTCACTTACCTCTTGAGCTAGAGCATAAAGCTTATTGGGCAATCAAAGAGCTCAACTTTGATTTCAAACTTGCCGGTGGGAAGAGGTTATTTGATATTAGCTCGCTTGATGAGTGGAGAACTCAGGCATATGAGAATGCCAAGCTTTTCAAAGAGAAGGTTAAGAGGTGGCATGATAAGAGGATACAAAAGCGTGAGTTCAATGTAGGTGATTATGTCTTGCTATATAACTCTCGTTTAAGATTCTTTGCAGACAAGCTTCTCTCTAAATGGGAAGGTCCCTATGTTGTTGAGGAAGTATATCGTTCCGGTGCTATCAAGATCAACAACACGGAAGGTAATTGTCCGAGAGTGGTAAATGGGCAGAGAATCAAGAATTATATCTCAGGTACTCCTATAAATGTTGAAAGCAATATCATCAATACCATAACTCCGAAAGAATACCTAAGGGAGATTTATCAGCCTGTTTCAGACTCCGAAAACGAAGAGGTATGTGATTCGGTAAGAAAACAGAGTCCAAAACGTTCCCCATAGGAAATTTCCGCCGTTTTGGAGTATTTGAAAAAATAAAAAAATTGGAAGTAGTCCGGAAAGTGCGCGAGGAGGCGACAAGCCTACATGGCACGGGCCCACCCCCTGGCCGCGCCGTGAGGGCTTGTGGCCACCTCGTGCGCTCCTGGACTCCGTTTTCATGCAGGGGACTCCTTCTGGTCTAGAAAAAATCATTATATATACTTCCGTTTGGTCTGACCCTTGCATCACGCAGATTTGCTCCGTTTTTTGTTTCGAGCCTGTTTTCTGCCGCAGATCTAGGTCAAGATTTCCTCTCAAGAATCTGTGGGGGAGAACAACCTCCGTCAAATCTATGGAGATGTTCATGCTGATCTGAAAAGGATGGAGGTCATGGAGGCTAAGGAGAGGCTACCTAAAGAAACCAAGGGCAAAGCTAAGGAGAAGGATCAGGCATGGGACGAAGTGCAATCTGTGCTCAACAAGGAAGAAGTTGAAGAAGTGGATTTCCTCCAACCCTACCTCCACCTACTATCTCCATATTTGATTGAACTCTTGAGGTTTTGTGAAACAACTCGTGCTCGCAATACTTGTCTCACTCGTGAAGTTGTTTTGCTGGAGAAACATATCACAGATCTCCAAAGTATAAATCGAAGACTGGTGGCCCTCTTGGAGTCAAAGATTGCAACAACTTCATGACCATCACCACCAAAGGAAGACAACTGAGCATTGGTATGGGCAATCCCCATGGCTTGTGCCAATCTTGGGGGAGTTGCCCCGGTATTGTATCACCATCACATCTTTTGCCTTTACCTTTGTTTTAGTTTTCCTTTTCAGTTTTATTTTTCTCTAGTAGATTAAAAGTCTTAGTGTTTTAGTCTTCAGTTTTGCTTTGTGTCACCCCCGATGTATTCTTGCTCATGAGGCATATAATAAAGAGTGTCTTAGTTGAAGGGCTTTGCCTCTTGCCATGATCAAAAGAGTGAGAATAGAACAAAAGCATGAAAGATCATGTAATGATCTTATGGGAAGTGATGGCATCACATATAAAAAGAATGAGGATTGAAACTTGTTGAGGGTAGGAAAACGTAGACCCTGGTCATGGTTGCAATTAATAGGAAGTGATAAAGAATGAGAGGTTCACATATAAATATATCATCTCTGACACCATCTATGATTGTGAACACTCACCAAACTATTGCATGCCTAGAAGTAGATGTTGGGCAAGGAAGACAACATAATGAATTGTGTTTGCTTGTCTCTGAACAATGTTATATGATTAGAGATCCCTTAGCATGTGAAGATTGCTTCCACCTCATATTAGCCAAATACTCCCGCACTAAGTAGAGATACTACTTGTGCATCCATAAACCTTCAAACCAGTTTTGCCATGAGTGTCCACCATACCTACCTATGGATTGAATAAGATCCCTCAAGTAAGTTGTCATCGGTGCAAGCAATAAAAAATGCTCTCTAATATGTATGATCTATTAGTGTGTGGAAAATAAGCTTTATACGAACCTGTGATGAGGAAGACATAAAAGCGACAGACTGCATAATAAAGTTCTTTATCACAGGAGGCAATATAAAGGACGTTCCTCCGCACTAAGAGGACACTCATCCAAACCTCAAAAGCGCATGACAACCTCTGCTTCCCTCTGCGAAGGGTCTATCTTGTACCTTTACTTTTTGCCCTTGAAAGAGTCATGGTGATCTTCACCAATTCCTCGTTTTGCCTTTGTCTTGGCTGCTGCCACATGCTTGGGAAAGATCTATATTCATATGTCAACTTGGAGGTAGGCATTCATGAATTATTATTGTTGACATTACCCTTGAGGTAAGCAGTTGGGAGGCGAAACTGTAAGCCCCTATATTTCTCTATGTCCAACTGAAACTTTGATCTCATGAGTATCACGTGAGTTGTAGCAATTGTAGAGAACGAAAGAATGATTGACTATGTGGATTTGCTAAACAAGCTCTTATTTGACTCTTTCTGATGTTGTGATAAATTGCAATTGCTTCAATGACTAAAGGCTATCGGTTGTTACTTCTCGGTAAGGTTCTCGATCCATGCTTTACTTTGTGAAGGAATTATCACTTTAGCATGAGATATTATATGTTGGTATTGCTGTTCTAAGCTTGATCATGATGCATGCATGTTCGTATCTTGTTTTCTCGACACCTCTCTCCCTAAACATGTGGACATATTTATTGAGCTCGGCTTTCGCTTGAGGACAAGCGAGGTCCATTTTGCATCACGTTTTCATGTTGATATTTATCGCTTCTTTGGCTGTTATTTCACTTCACGGTACTATTCTTATGCCTTTTCTCTCTTATTTTGCAAGGTTTACATGAAGAGGGAGAATACCGGCAACTGGAATTCTGGCCTAAAAGTGGAGCAAAGTTGAGATACCTATTCTTCGCAACTCCAAACGCCGTGAAAATCAACAGGGATTTTTTTCCCAATATATAAAAAATACTGGACCGAAGAAGTATCGGAGGGGCACCAGGGGGTGCCCACAAGCCTGCACGGCGCGGCCACCCCCCAGGCCGCGCCATGGGGGCTTGTGGGCAGCCCACTGGCCCACTGGCCCCCCCTCTTTTGCTATATGGAGGGTTTCGTCCAGAAAAAAATAAGACGGGAGCTTTTTCGTGGTTTCGCTGCCACCACGAGGCGGAACTTGAGCAGAACCAATTTAGACCTCCGGCAGGACGATCTTGCCGAGGAAACTTCCCTCCCGGAGGGGGAAATCGTCGCCATCGTCATCACCAACACTCCTCTCATCGGAGGGGACTCGTCACCATCAACATCCTCATCAGCACCATCTCATCTCCAAACCCTAGTTCATCTCTTGTAACCAATCTCTGTCTCGTGACTCCGATTGGTACTTGTAAGGTTGCTAGTAGTGTTGATTACTCTTTGTAGTTGATGCTAGTTGGATTACTTGGTGGAAGAGTTTTTGTTCGGATCCTTGATGCTACTCATTACACCTCTGATCATGATTATGATTATGGTTTGTGAGTAGTTACTTTTGTTCCTGAGGACATGGGATAAGTCATGCTAATAATAGTCATGTGAATTGGGTATTCGTTTGGTATTTTGATATGTTGTATGTTGTTTTTCCTCTAGTGGTGTTATGTGAATGTCGACTACATAACACTTCACCATTATTTGGGCCTAGAGGAAGGCATTGGGAAGTAGTAAGTAGATGATGGGTTGCTAGAGTGACAGAAGCTTAAACCCTAGTTTATGTGTTGCTTCGTAAGGGGCTGATTTGGATCCAGTAGTTTAATGCTATGGTTAGACTTTGTTTTAATTCTTCTTTCGTAGTTGCGGATGCTTGCGAGAGGGGTTAATCGTAAGTGGGATGCTTGTCCAAGTAAGGGCAGTACCCAAGCGCTAGTCCACCCACATATCAAACTATCAAAGTAACGAACGCGAATCACATGAACATGATGAAACTGGCATGACAGAAATTCCCGTGTGTCCTCGGGAGCATTTTTCCTCCTATAAGACTTTGTCTAGGCTTGCCCCTTGCTACAAAAGGGATTGGGCCACTTTGCTGCACCGTTGCTACTTTTTTTACTTGTTGCTTGCTACGAATCATCTCACCACACAATCACTTGTCACCGATAATTTCAGTGCTTGCAGATATTTCCTTGCTGAAAACCACTTGTCAGATCCTTCTGTTCCTCGTTGGGTTCGACACTCTTACTTATCGAAAGGACTACGATTGATCCCCTATACTTGTGGGTCATCACGACACAACGGCGAGGGGGAAGGAAGAGGGGGTCAAGGGGAATGGAGCGTTGCTCACCCAGGGGCGGAGAAGAGGCGCTCTCACGAAGGGGAGGAACGAAATTGACGAACTACTGCAGAGGAACCACCTGAGAGGAAGAAGCTCGTCGTCGGGGGCGTCGTGGCGTCAACCATGCTGTCTGATTGCCGCGGTAATGGAACTCTCGTGGTCTCCGCGTGCGTCTAGCACTAACGAAGATGAAGGAGGGCGACACTCTGCTGCCGCCGTCGAGCTCACCAGAGTCTGTCCATGGCAACGGCACCGTCGGGTGGCTCGCCCCGACGGTGCTAGGAGGGAGAGGAGGAGGAATATGGGTCGACGAGGAACCCTAGGGCGCATGCATGGCTAAATAGGCCGAAGGGGGGGCTCTGGTGTCCGTCTGATGGAGGAGGAGATCGATCTGGTGGTGGAGCCCTCATCGTACAGGGGATGACGTCCGAAGGAGGGAGATAACGGTCGCCAGCCAGGCCTGGGCTGATTCTAACAGAGGCTCGGGCTGGAACACTACATCTGTGCATTTAAAGGGGTTTCCAAATAAAACAGAACATGGCTTTTGAAACAATTACAAAGGCTAAAATAAAAAGGGGTTTTAACAAATGAAAATATATTTGGTGTTCTAAAATGTTGCCACTATTTATAAAATAAGTGGAGCATTTTAGAAGAACAAGAATAAATTCCTTTTATTAAACATGGGGTCTGTTTTTTAAATAAAAGCAAAAGGAAAATAAACCCAAACCAGAGGGGGTGCACTCCACAATTAACAAGAAGATTTTTCAAATGGGGGGAACATTTTATTGGGGAAAAAACAGGAACTTAGAAATCTGCCTCTAATATAATTGGAAAAGAGGGAGTATTGAAACTATGGTGCAACAACGGGTTTTTGAGGGGACTCTTGTTGCACCCAATCACATTGCAAATACCCAAGGCACATTCACACATGCACTCACACTTCATACCAAGGTGTAACACAACAACAAAAGACAAGAACCAAAAGAAGTGATGATATGCATGATGCCATGATTCCACATAAAATGAAGACACAAACTTAAACTCTTTATTCAAATCCAACATGCCAACAAGGGAAGCTGCCAAACACGGAAATATATTACAAGAGGGGGAAGGAATGCATTTGGGCTGTTACACCGGTGCTCGAGCTCACCGGAGGCCGTGCACACAATGCCTAGCATCGTCCAGGAAATTGACGGCCATGACCGAGTTTGTGTCCGTGAAGGGGCCCGTTGGGAACAACACGAACTGCGCCATTGTCAGCGTGATGGACGCGGTGTCTCCCTCCTGGATAAACCTCGTCACCTCATTTCCCGCCTGAACGACCTGACTCTTTCGCAAGGTTGAGGATGGGATGAAGAGAACTCGGCCACGTCCAAACAAAGTTTTCTATAAACCAATTATAATAAAACAACGACTTAAACTCAAATAATTAAAAGCGCAGCTGCACTATCTCATTGTATCGACCGCACGCGCTACGGGACAAAAGTAAGCGTACATTTCTCATGTCAAATCATTTATTTGGGGCTTTAAATTTTTTCTAAAATCCATAACTTTTGACTCCAAAATCAAATTTCAAATCCGTTTTCACCATTGTGTTTGTCGCGATGAGTACTTCAAATCTATATCATATATGAATAGGTTGTGACAAACTTTTTTTGGCCAACTTTGGGTGATATTGAGACTTAGTGTTAGAAAAAAGCAACTTCTTATTAGTGTGCGTAGTATGATTGCCTATCAACATAAATTCATTTGAAGTTCTCTACCATGACTAGAATGTTAACTAACTTCACCCATTAGCAACTACATCACAGATGTCGTGAGCTATTTCCAAACTAAAATGTTTAAATTACGCGTTGGATGTGTATGCTCGGCTCCGCATGCGTTGGATGTGAGTTAATTCTTGAACGAAAAAATTCAAAAAGCTATAACTATCAAACTGTTTGTCAGAATTATGATATATTTTCATCATTGGGTTCCTCATGGCGAACTCTTCAAAACGACATCCCAAATGAATATGTTTTAAAGAATTGTTTTCAAAACCAACTTCGATGCTAGATGAGGCATCTTTAGTGCTAAGGAGAAGCAACTTTAATGATAGATGAGTTGCATGGTGTGTATTAGTGAATTTGCCTAGTAGGATACTAATAGTTGTGTGCAGCAGTCTAATAGATGGTTATCATGGTGGCAATTCCAGAGTGTTTGAATGCAACTTAGAAAAACAATTATAAATCATAATATTTGTAAGCAACTATTTTAAATGACAACTGGGCATCAATGATGGACAATTTATTGTATCTATAGGCAACTGAACATCAATCGTAGGCACTAATCATCAGTAATAGGTGTCGTGGGTATAAGCCTGACAATAGATGTGTAGGGTACGAATGAGATGGGCAGAGTCCTAGCTACGGCAAGGTTGTATGAGTTCAGGCCCCTTTGCGGTGGAGGTAACAACCCTACGTCTCAGTGCTCTCGGAGCTTGTTGTCGAGTGTAATATGGAATACAATGATTTGCTCACCCTTTTACCAGTGCGGGAGGGCGGCTTATATAGAGTGCGCTGCCCTCCACAACGGTTCCGGTACGGGGGTGGAGTAGTGGGGATTGAATGCGCACGTTACAGGTAACGTATGCTCTAAATGCTAATAAATGCACCCGGAAACGTACGACCGTTTCCCTCCAGAGAGGTTACGATGTACCGAGTGTATCCAGTCGGTTAGCTTGGTATCCTTCGAATGCTAGTCTCCGACTGGATGATACAGGACATGTTGCCGACTGGATGATGGGGACTCCTTAATTCAGTCGGGGCAGACTTAGGGTCATGTCCTTTGTGTGGGGTAGTCCTTGGGTAGGACCTGTATGGCAGGCCTATGACCCTACCCTAGGACTATGACCCCATCATTAGTCCCCGAATGGATTGGGGTTGAAACGACGAAGCGGTGCTTGAAGTTCGGATCCGACTGGATTAGATTCGGCTTGGGCGTTGCTTGCCTCTATCCATTTTATCTTTTTTGACCAATGATCCGAGTGGAAGTGCTTGCAAAACAGACTGTCGGGAGGCGAGTGTTTCTGCGGCATCTTTTGACGCGACCGGTCAACTGACAGCGGCGGATTTTCCGGGATCTCAAATTTCAGGTTTCGCGCGCTCAGCAGGGATGACGCCAGCGCACTCGAGTAGCGCCTGACGCCTCGATTCTCACGCCTTCAACTCCTCCTCTGATATCGCCGCGGCCAGTCGGGCGGATAAGGTTTCTGGGCCACCCGCCAGTGACCCAGTCGGAACCCTATTTAAATCTGGGCGGCGGGGCTACTTCGTTACGCTTGCCGAATCTTTCGCTCTCGACTGCTCCGTCTTCCTCGCCACGTCCAGCGCTCCTACACTCCTTCCTTATCCTTCCTCTCGAGGGTTCGCCGTCGCCTCCATGACCAAGGGTCAAACCAGCAAGATGGAGGCGAGGAAGAAGAAGGGCAAGGCGGCGGCGCCTGCTCAGCGGCGGCAGCGGCCGCTGCCGGCGGGGTGGATCCAAGGAGACTTCCTCCCCTCCACGGTGACGGAGGGAGATCTGCTGCAGCTGGTGGAGCACGGAGTGCTCGTGCATAAGTCCTGGAGGCTGTCGGTGGAGGACGAGGTTGAGCCAACGCCTCGGGAGGGGGAGCGCGTCCTGCTCCTCAGCCATGTCCACCGAGGTTTTTCTTTGCCCCCGCATCCTTTCTTCAAGGGCATCATGAATCATTTCGGGGCCCAACTTCACCATTTTCCTCCGGATGCCATCGCCCATCTTTTTGCCTTTATAGTTTTGTGCGAGTGTTTCATCGGTTGCCCTCCCCATTGGGGTTTGTTCAAACACATCTTCTCCGCCTGATCCCAAACCATCAAACGACTTAGCCAGTCGGATGATAAGACGCACCTCCTCCAGCTCTGCGGGGGTTTAGGATTCCAGAAGAAGAGTCGGAGTAGCTATCCCGCTCTCCAGTTAAGTGAGTCGGTTAGGAACTGGCAGTCGACGTGGTTCTACTGCCAGGATATCGCCTGTCCGAATGCATCGACTGGGCTGCCTCCTTTTAGTCTAGACCGGCCCGCCCCGCCTAAGCAGCTCGCGCTCTCGAAGGCGGAGAAGAACGACGTCCAGCCCTTGGTTGAGGCACTCGTGGTCGTCATCAGGAGGGGGGTCACCGGTATAGACCTGCTGGAAGTCTTCCTTGGTCGGCGGATCCAGCCTCTGCAGGCTCGCGACCATGCCATGTGGCATTATACGGGGCCAGAGGATTCCACTCGGACCAATGTTGTGGGCGTGACTGAGGAGAGGGTGACCTCGTGGGTGCTCCAGATCACGGGCCCCTGCGAGAATCCCAAAGGATCACGGCGAGTGAAGCCCTTCAGGTGAGAGACTCTTCACGAGTGCTCTTAACTGTCCTAATCTTGTCGTTTGCTTGAATCTCTGTGTGATGTTCGATGTCGCCGACTGAATTTTATGCAGGAGTGGACCAACTGGTTTTCTCCCGTCTCGAACGGGAACTCGACCGAGGAGGAGGAGGGCAGCCAGGAGGGCAGCATGGAGAGCTCTGAATATGTCTCCGACAGTGGGGAGTCGGAGGAAGAGTCCAGCGAGGAAGAGGAAGAAGACGAGGGGCAGGACTCGCCACCTCCACAACTGGAGCATCGGACCAAGCGTCGACACGAGCCCGCTGTCCCCTCAGCTCCTCCTGCGTCTTCGAGTGCTCCGCCTACTGCTCCAGTGGCCCCGAGTGTTCGAAGCGCTAAGAGAACCAGGGATGCCGCCGCTGAGCCTGCGGGCCAATCTTCTAAGGCGCCTAAGCCGAGTGGGCCTAAACCTCGGAAGGCTTTGCCGCGAATGAGGGTCGCTGTCCCCGTCACCTCCACGTAAGTGTACCCAGCTTTCAGTTTTTTCTGATATCCGAGTGAACTTATGTTTACTGGCCGAATGGATCTCACTCGACAGGGTCGCTACTTCTGCCACTTCTCCGTGCGTCAGGAAGACGACCCCATGGACACGGACAACGTCGTCTCATCTCAGCCAGGTGCGTTGTAGGAACGTCGAGTGTTTTATACTATCGCGTCCCCAGCCAGGTGCTTCTTTCTTTTTCTGAGACCTCGTGTCATTCGGCCTGTCAGGGGCGATCTGCCTGGATGAGGGCGACCAGGGGAGAGCCGACCCAGCTGTGGAGCCTGTTCTTGAGGCTGCTCCTCCCGCTGCCGCTCTCGCCGCCGACGTGCCGCCGATAGAGGTGCAGCCACCGACTGAACCAGTGCTGGTGGAGGAGGGGCCGACTGGGGCGGACCTTGGGATGCCTCAGGAACCTCCGACGATTCCAGGTTCGTCGAATGCTGAATTCAGCATCCAGCGTCTTCCGGAGGAGCAGGTGGGAGCGGCCAAGGGGGCTATGGTGCAGGCGGAGCTGATGGCTGGAGAAGCCAAGAGGGCCTATGAATCCATTGCGGCCTTGTACCAGCGGAGCTTGGAGCTGCGCGATGATATCCGAGTAAGTGGTCTAGTAAGTATTTACTTTTCCCCTGTAACCCACTAGGTGTTCTTGAATAGCAGCTGTTGTTTGCAATGGGTTCACTCTGAGTGAACCCAGTGGGTGTAGTCCCCGAGACTTCTGTCGAGTGCTTGCACCGACAGTTGTCTTTATACATTTTGCCTTGAGTTTGGTTGTGCCTGTAGATAGGATTACCGAGTGCGAGTAGTTGTTGCAGTCGGAGTGCACTTATGGTGAGAGGCCCCGAGAGTGAGTTGTACTCAGGTCGGGTAGTATTGGCCTCGGAGGCGTAGGTGATAACATGCATCTCAATAGGGCAGGCCTGTTTGAGGTGCATGCTAGTGGGGTCACTCTTAGTGAACCCACTGGGTGTAGTCCCCGAGACCGCTGTCGACTACTTGCGTCGGCAGGGGTCTGAAGAACTTAGACTGTTAACTGTTGAACTTTCTGATTGTCCCTTGTTTCTTGTTGGCAGAAAACTTGTGAAATGGGGACGGCCTATGAGACTCTCAAGGCGGAGAGGAATCAGTTCGTTGGTGAACTTGATGCGGCCATGCTTGCAATGCCCGGCATGAAGGATGCTCTGGCGGAACGGGAGAAGTCATTGGAGCAGGCGCGTGAAGTGAACAAGGTATTGACTGAGGAAGTGGAAAAGATGGGGAAACAGAGGACTGCGCTGATGAGTCAGATGGATGTGCTGAACAAACGATGCAGAGCACAAGAGAAATATGTCAGCAACTGGGCTCGGCAGATGATGACGCGTCTGGCTGGTAAGTCCTTCTTTTTCCGAGTGGTTGTGCTATGCGCGTAACACTCGGCGCTTATTGTCTGTTTGTCCTATTGTTGCAGATTTTTGCTTTGACGCCGAAGCTGAAGCGGCTGACGTGGAGCGTTTGATTCTTGAGAACGTTTCACTCGGCGACGACGCCAATCGCGATCTGCTCCGTGCGCACATCCGCGTGGGCAAAGTTGGTCCTTTCATCGGTCGACTGAGAGAAGTCGTCGGCCGAATCGACAAGGAGCTTTGGCCAGAAGATGAGTCGCGGCAGGAGATGGAGAACCTGATGAGCCGACTGGAGGACATTCCCAACAGAGTGCAGTCGTGGAAGAAATCTGCAGCTCGTTGCGGTGCAGATGTTGCTCTGTCGTTGGTCCGAGTCCATTGCAAGGAGGTGCGTGAGGAAAAACTGAAGACGCTGAAGGTCGCCAACACGAAGAAGCTTCGATTCGAAGACTTCATGGAGACGTTCCTTGAGAGTGCGACCCGCATCACCGACGGAATCGACTTAGACACTTTCGTGGAGCCCTCCAGTCCTGGCGCCGGCCCAGCTGACGCGTAAGAAACTTTATCCTCGGTATGCCGAGTGTTTATCTGTAAGGTACTTTGGCCACTTCTGTTGGTTGTCACACTTTTAAATCGGTGCGGGTAAGCTTGATCCGCACCGAGTTAGCTATCTTTGCAAGAATTTTGGAATCGGATTTTTTCTCTTCTGTTGAAATGTTGATTCGTGTTTTTGTTTGGCGCTTCTTGGGGAAGCCAAAGGCAAACAGTCACTGCTGGATCGCAGCTAAGCCTCCGAATGTGACGTGAAGTGCACACTCGAAGAAGGTTAATACTTAGGCGATGCTGGATCGCAGCTAAGCCCCCGAGTGTGACGTGTAGTGCACACTCGGAGAAGGGTAGTACGTGGGCGATTCTGGATCGCAGCTAAGCCTCCGAGTGTGACGTTAAGTGCTCACTCGGAGAAAGTTAATACTTAGGCGATGCTGGATCGCAGCTAAGCCTCCGAGTGTGACGTTAAGTGCTCACTCGGAGAAAGTTAATACTTAGGCGATGCTCGATCGCAGCTAAGCCTCCGAGTGTGATGTTAAGTGCACACTCGGAGAAAGTTAATACTTAGGCGATGCTGGATCGCAGCTAAGCCTCCGAGTGTGACGTTAAGTGCACACTCGGAGAAAGTTAATACTTAGGCGATGCTGGATCGCAGCTAAGCCCCCGAGTGTGACGTTAAGTGCACACTCGGAGAAAGTTAATACTTAGGCGATGCTGGATCGCAGCTAAGCCTCCGAGTGTGACGTTAAGTGCACACTCGGAGAAAGTTAATACTTAGGCGATGCTGGATCGCAGCTAAGCCCCCGAGTGTGACGTTAAGTGCACACTCGGAGAAAGTTAATACTTAGGCGATGCTGGATCGCAGCTAAGCCTCCGAGTGTGACGTTAAGTGCACACTCGGATAAAGTTAATACTTAGGCGATGCTGGATCGCAGCTAAGCCCCCGAGTGTGACGTTAAGTGCACACTCGGAGAAAGTTAATACTTAGGCGATGCTGGATCGCAGCTAAGCCCCCGAGTGTGACGTGAAGTGCACACTCGGAGAAAGTTAATACTTAGGCGATGCTGGATCGCAGCTAAGCCCCCCGAGTGTGACGTGAATTGCACACTCGGAGAAAGTTAATACTTAGGCGATGCTGGATCGCAGCTAAGCCCCCGAGTGTGACGTTAAGTGCACACTCGGAGAAAGATAATACTTAGGCGATGCTGGATCGCAGCTAAGCCCCCCGAGTGTGACGTGAAGTGCACACTCGGAGAAAGTTAATACTTAGGCGATGCAGGATCGCAGCTAAGCCCGCGAGTGTGACGTTAAGTGCACACTCGGAGAAATTTAATACTTAGGCGATGCTGGATCGCAGCTAAGCCCCCGAGTGTGACGTGAAGTGCACACTCGGAGAAAGTTAATACTTAGGCGATGCTGGATCGCAGCTAAGCCCCCGAGTGTGACGTGAAGTGCACACTCGAAGAAAGTTAATACTTAGGCGATGTTGGATCGCAGCTAAGCCCCCGAGTGTGACGTGAAGTGCACACTCGGAGAAAGTTAATACTTAGGCGATGCTGGATCGCAGCTAAGCCCCCGAGTGTGACGTTAAGTGCACACTCGGAGAAAGTTAATACTTAGGCGATGCTGGATCACAGCTAAGCCTCCGAGTGTGACGTTAAGTGCACACTCGGAGAAAGTTAATACATAGGCGATGCTGGATCGCAGCTAAGCCCCCGAGTGTGACGTTAATTGCACACTCGGAGAAAGTTAATACTTAGGCGATGCTAGATCGCAGCTAAGCCCCCCCCCCCCCGAGTGTGACGTGAAGTGCACACTCGGAGAAAGTTAATACTTAGGCGATTCTGGATCACAGCAAATTTTTTTTTGAGACCAGAGTCTTTGACCGCGGAAGAACTTTGAACCTGCAAAAACTCAATCTGCTTTATATTATTTCGCCAATACTTGTTCTTTACATCGCTTCAGTCGACGGTCATGTGTAGAAACGCTCCAGGAGATCTCCGTTCTATGCACGCGGCTCGTTTGTCTCCCTCTCGATGTTGTAGAGTCTGTATGCCCCGTTGTTCAGCACCTTGGAGATGATGAAGGGTCCTTCCCAGGACGGAGCCAACTTGTGAGGTCTTTGTTGATCCACTCGGAGCACCAGGTTGCCTTCTTGGAACGTCCGACTTCTGACGTGGCGTGCATGAAAACGCCGCTGATTTTGTTGATAAATGGTCGAGCGAGTTAACGCCATCTCGCGCCCCTCTTCGAGAAGATCCACTCCGTCTTGCCTTGCTTGTTCTGCTTCGGCTTCGGAGAAGAGTTCGACTCGTGGCGCATTGTGAAGCAAGTCACTCGGAAGGACCGCTTCTGCTCCATAAACGAGGAAGAACGGTGATCGCCCTGTAGATCTGTTCGGGGTTGTGCGAAGTCCCCAAAGCACTGAAGGTAGCTCGGTAACCCAAGCGCCAGCAGCATGTCCTATCTCTGCAGGAGTCGGGGCTTCAATCCTTGCAAAATAAGCCCGTTTGCCCACTCTGCTTGTCCATTGGACTGAGGATGTGCTACGGAAGAAAAATCCACTCGGATACCTTGGCTTGTACAGAAACCTTTGAATCTGTCCGAGTCAAAGTTTGTCCCGTTGTTCGTAATTATGCTGTGAGGTACACGGAATCTGAAGATGATATCCCTGACAAACTTGACGACTGTCGAAGCGTCAAGCTTCTTGATGGGCTTCGCTTCGATCCATTTCGTGAACTTGTCGACTGCCACCAACAGATGTGTGTATCCTCCTTGGCCTGTCTTGAACGGGCCGACTGTATCTAATCCCCACACTGCAAACGGGCACACCAGAGGGATCGTGTTCAACGCAGACGTTGGCTTGTGGGACTTGTTGGAATAGAACTGGCAGCCCTCACATCGATCAACCATATCCTTAGCCATCTCGTTAGCCTGCAGCCAAAAGAAGCCAGCCCTGAATGCCTTGGCTATGATTGCTCTCGAAGAAACGTGATGATCGCAGGTTCCCGAGTGAATATCCTCCAGAATCAGCTACCCCTCCTCTGGGGAGATGCATCGTTGAAGAACGCCTGAGATACTTTCCTTGTACAATTGGCCTTCAATGACAGTGAATGACTTCGACCTGCGGACTATCTGCCTGGCTTGGACTTCGTCTTCTGGAAGTTCTTGCCTCAAGATAGATGCCATGATTGGCACAGTCCAATCGGGAATGACAGCCAGAATCTCCATGACCAGATCAATCGCAGCAGGTACATCGACTTCAGTCGGATCTGTTGTGCTCTTGGGTTGTATCGGTTCCTCTGTGAAGGGATCTTCTTTGACTGAGGGAAGGTGGAGGTGCTCGAGGCAGACATCACTCGGGACTGGTCTCCGAGTGGATCCGAGTTTTGCCAACTCATCAGCTGCTTGGTTCTTCAGTCTCGGAACATGGTGGAGCTCTAGACCTTCAAACTTCTTCTCCAGCTTCCTCACTGCATTGCAGTATGTGGTCATAGTGGGGTTCCTAACGTCCCGCTCTTTCATCACTTGATTGACCACCAAATCCGAATCGCCGTAGACCATCAAGCGACGGACGCCGAGTGAGATGGCCATGCGCAATCCGTAGAGGAGAGCTTCATATTATGCCTCGTTGTTGGAGGAATCAAAGTGTATCTGCAGCACGTACTTGAGCTTGTCGCCCTTTGGTGATATGATCACAACACCAGCGCCAGACCCATTCAACATCTTAAACCCATCGAAGAACATTGTCCAATGAGCCGAGTAGATGTGGGTCGGTTGCTGTTGTTCTACCCATTCTGCTATAAAGTCAGCCAGGGCTTGAGACTTAATAGCTTTCTTGGCCTCGAACTTGATGTCACAGTACAACATCTCCATTGCCCACTTCGCCACTCGGCCTGATGCGTCTTGATTGTGGAGAATTTCTGACAACGGAGCATCAGAAACGACAGATACCGAGTGGTCTTGGAAATAATGAGCCACCTTCTTCGCAGTCATATAGATCCCATAGATAAGTTTTTGATAATGGGGATACCTCTGCTTGGAAGGAGTCAGGACTTCGGAGACGTAGTACACTGGCCGCTGAACTTTGTATGCTTTGCCTTCTTCCTCTCGCTCGACTGTAAGAACAGTACTGACAACTTGATTTGTAGCCGCGATATATAGACGAAGGGGCTCTTTACTGAGCGGAGCAGTAAGAACCGGCTGGGTGGAAAGTAGGACTTTGAGGTCGTTGAATGCGACTTGGGCTTCGTCTGTCCACTCGAAGGTATCTGATTTCTTCATGAGTCGGTACAGAGGAAGTGCTTTTTCGCCGACTCGACTGATGAACCTGCTCAAAGCCACCAGGCAACCTGTGAGCCGTTGAACATCGTGTATTCTGACCGGCCTCTCCATTCGGACGATGCTCCCGATCTTTTCGGGGTTGACGTCGATCCCTCGTTCGGAAACGAAGAAGCCGAGTAACTTCCCGCTGGGAACACCGAATGAACATTTGGCTAGGTTGAGCTTGATATCGTACCTACGAAGGTTGCCGAATGTTTCTGCCAAGTCAGTCAGCAGGTCGGAACCTTTGCGTGACTTGACTACGATATCATCCATATATGCCTCCACATTGCGACCGAACTGGTCGAGGAGACATTTTTGGATCATGCGCATAAAGGTAGCTCCTGCATTCTTCAGACCGAAAGGCATAGTGATGTAGCAGAAGCACCCGAATGGGGTGATGAAGGCTGTCTTTAACTCATCGGGACCATACAGACGGATCTGATGATAGCCCGAGTAGGCATCGAGAAATGACAGGCGCTCGCAACCCGCAGTCGAGTCGACAATTTGATCTATGCGGGGGAGCGGAAAATGGTCTTTCGGGTAGACCTTATTGAGATGCTTGAAGTCGATGCACATTCGCAGCGACTTGTCCTTCTTGGGCACCATGACAACATTGGCGAGCCACTCGGAGTGGTGAACCTCGCGAATGAAGTTGGCTGCCAGCAGCTTGGCTACCTCTTCCCCGATTGCCTTCCTCTTGTGCGCGGTGGACCGGCGCAGGCGCTCTTGGACAGGCCGAGCCGTGGAATCCACGTGCAGTCGGTGCTCAGCCAACTCCCTGGGTACACCTGGCATGTCAGAGGGTTTCCATGAGAAGATGTCCCAGTTCTCACAGAGGAATTGGGTGAGCTCGGCTTCCTATTTAGGATCGAGGGTGGTGGAGATGTTTGTCGGGGCAGCAGTGGCGTTCGTCGGGTGGATGCTGACCTTCTTCGTCTCTCCCGCCGACTGAAATGCAGACTCTGAAGCCGGCTTTTTCGAGCGCATCAGGTCGGCGGGGTCGACTGTTTTCTTGTACTCGTCCAGCTCGAGGACGGCCATCTGCTGGTCGGCGATTCTTGATCCCTGCTACAGACACTCTTCAGCCCGCTGCCGATTGCCTGTGATGGTGATCACACCTTTCGGGCCTGGCATCTTCAGCTTCAGGTACACATAACATGGACGGGCCATGAAGTGCGCATACGCTGGGCGACCCAGAATTGTGTGATAAGCGCTCTGGAAGTCAACCACTTCGAACGTCAGCTTTTCCTTGCGGAAGTTCTTGTCGGAGCCGAAAACGACGTCCAACGCGATCTGGCCGAGTGACTTGGCCTTCCGTCCTGGGTCGACTCCGTGGAATTGCATGCTGCTCTCGCTGAGTTTGGACATCGGGATGCCCATCCCCTTGAGTGTGTCGGCGTACATGATGTTCAAGCCCCTGCCGCTGTCCATGAGGACTTTGCGCAGTCGGACTCCTTCTACCACCGGGTCGACGACCAAGGCCTGTCTTCCCGGGGTGGGTACATGTGCCGGATGATCCGACTGGTCGAAGGTGATCGCAGTCTGGGACCATTTGAGGAACTTGGGGTTGGAAGGGGTGGCCATGTTCACCTCTCTGTTCACCAGCTTTAGTCAGCTCTTGCTCTCGACGTCAGCAAAGATCATCAGGGTTGCATGGACTTGGGGGAACGGATCCTCCTTATCCTCCTCATCCTGTTCATGGTCCTTCTCACTCGGTTGCCCTTCGCTGAACCCCTGGATCAGGAGGCGACACTGTCGAGTGGTATGCTTTGCATATATGGGGTTGCCTTCTTCGTCCATCTTCGTGTGAACCGGACAGGGCTGGTCCAGGATGGGGTTATTGAACTGCTTCTTCTTGGGGGTAAACTGCGCCTTTCCTTTGCCCTTGAACTTGGCATTGGTTACGGCTGCAGCTTCTGCTTGCGGAGCGGTCGGAGCTTTCTGCTTCTGCTTCCGAGTGTTGCCCCCATCGCCATCAGCGACTGTTTTGTGTTTGCCGCTTCGGATGCGGTCCTCTTCTTCGCCATTTGCGTAGCGTGTAGCTATCTCCATCATCTTGCTCATGGAGATGTCGCCTGTTCGGCCGAACTTCAGGTACAGATCCCTGTACCGCACGCCTGCCTTCAAAGTGCAGACTGCTTGATGCTCGGTGACGTTCTCCACCGTGTGATAGAGAGTTGTCCAGTGCTGGATGAAGTCACGTAGGGGCTCATTCTGCTTCTGGACGCAGTGCTGGAGCTCCACAAGGCCAGCAGGGCGCTTGCACGTCCCTTCGAAGGTCCTGATGAACACTCGGGCCAGATCTGCCCAACTGTAGATGCTTGAGGGGGGCAATTGGTTCAGCCACGCTCGTGCCGAGCCGTCGAGCATCAGACGGAGGTGCTTCATGGCGACATGGTCGTCCCGTCCTCCGATCTGGACTGCCACTCGGTAGTCATCCAGCCACGTTTCTGGCTTGGACTCTCCTGTGAACTAGCTAATTCCCGTCGCCAATCAGAAGTTGGGAGGGATGTCAGCCGAACGGATGGCTCGGCTGAAACACTCGGGACCAGACATGATGGCCTTGCTTCCACTCGGACGGTCGATATCGCGACCATCGCGGTGGGCTCGACCTCTGTCGACTCTTCGCTGGGCGATACGTCCTCTTGCGTCGGGTCTTGGGTCGTAAGTGTCGCCGACTGAACGCCGATCATCATGATGTCGGGACCATAGGGCCCACCCCGCGGAGGGGTGCGTGAGCGGCGACGATCTTCGTGAATCACGGAACGGCTGCCTCCTCTGTGGAGCTGATGGGAACCAGGGTTGTGAACCGACCGATGCGTATTCGCGTGGACGGAACTGTTATAGATCCGGTTGTGTGACTGGGAGACTGCCGAATTCTGCTGCTGCGCCGTGTGCAACAGGGCTCGGATCTGCTCGATCCCTCTACCAGCCTCTGAATCAGTCGGCTGGAGGGAATCGGCTATCTTGGCAGCTGCAGCCAAGTTGAGGAGGGGTGTGCGGAACAACTCCACGTTGCTCCGCCGAGTGTGCCGACTAGCAGAATGGCGAGGTGGACGACGTGCGCCGGACGCTTCGCCGATCTCGTGCTCGTTCCGGCCAGCCTGACGGGGATCTTCATGGGAGTTGGCCATGTGTACTTCTGTTGCGGGCCCGTGACCCGCATACTCGGAAGGAAACTCAGTCGGAACCGAGTCCGAGTGCTGGGCCGACGGGGCAACCACAACGGACTCAAGAACCGCCACTTGCGAAGATGCGTTCTGGCGCGCCTGGGTGTGTTGCACCCAACGCTGGAGCCGCGGACGGCGGGACCGCTTGCTGCGGTGCGTGGCAGCGGTGCAGGTCGACACCGGAGTCGACTGTTGAAGAAGAAGGACGCCGCGAGCGCCGGCACGGAAGTGCGTAGCCCCGCGACGGGGAAGCGCCTCGACGTCAAGGGGCGCATCCCGAAGCCATGCCGAATCATCGACGAAGAAGGAGAGAGCGCCGAAGAGGATCTGGTGACCCATGCTCGAATCTCCACCGGACGACATGACGAAAGGAAGTAGTCGCAAACTCGCCGGAAGTCGCTTAGACGCCTGCCCCACGGTGGGCGCCAACTGTCGTGGGTATAAGCCTGACAGTAGATGTGTAGGGTACGAATGAGATGGGCAGAGTCCTAGCTACGGCAAGGTTGTATGAGTTCAGGCCCCTCTGCGGTGGAGGTAACAGCCCTACGTCTCAGTGCTCTCGGAGCTTGTTTTCGAGTGTAATATGGAATACAATGATTTGCTCACCCTTTTACCAGTGGGGGAGGGCGGCTTATATAGAGTATGCTGCCCTCCACAACGGTTGCGGTACGGGGGTGGAGTAGTGGGGATTGAATGCGCATGTTACAGGTAACGTATGCTCCAAATGCTAATAAATGCACCCGGAAACGTACGACCGTTTCCCTCTAGAGAGATTACGATGTACCGAGTGTATCGAGTCGGTTAGCTTGGTATCCTCCGAATGCTAGTCTCCGACTGGATGATACAGGACATGTTGCCGACTGGATGATGGGGACTCCTTAATTCAGTCGGGGCAGACTTAGGGTCCTGTCCTTTGTGTGGGGTAGTCCTTGGGTAGGACCTGTATGGCAGGCCTATAACCCTACCCTAGGACTATGACCCCATCAATAGGTAACTGAGCATCTAAGTTAATAAATTTCATAGTATTTGTAGGCAACTGAGTGTCAACCATAAACAACTGATCATCATTTATGGGCAACAGGGTCTCAATGTTTGACAATTTTATAGTATTTGTAGGCAATTGAGCATCAACCGCACGCAACTAATCATCAGTGATAGGCAATTGAGCTGCAACAATAGGAAAGTTGAGATAATGTTGGTAAGATTCACTCGTACAGGTGCAGTGAAGTTACTTGTATGTAGCGCTAAATGCGTCTCATGTTTTATGTGATTTTCTCATCTTTATAAAAGTAACCCAAATAGGCAGTCCTACTAGGCCAAAAAGAAAAAAAAAGCTTTTTTTATAGCATTAAAGTTGTCTCAATATCACCAAAAGTTGATCAAAAAAAGTTTGACGAAACCTATTCATATGAGATATAGTTTTAAAGAGCTCTTCGTCAGGAACCAAGCCGTCAAAACGGATCTCAATTGTGACACTCGATTTAAAAGATGTAGCTTTCTGAAAAAAATAAACGTAATTAATTGCACTCAAGGAGGGAATCGGGTCACATAGAGTTTACTTTTCTAGATCATCCTCACACGCGCGGCTGGTGTTGTCTTTTTGGAAAATGTTTATTTTAACCGGCTGATTTTCACGCCGCGTAAACCACCTGGAACACACGACACGTGTCCAATCTACGACCGCTTGCAACTGCCCCAGCATTATCTTCTTCGGGTCCACACGTTCGCCCCCACTCCTTTTTCCCCTCACTTGTTATCACACGCGAGAGAGGATGCATGGTGTTACGGCATAAAGGATGAGTCCGGAGCCTCGCGCCGCTCGATGGCGACGCTGCAGCTGAACAGGTGAAGGCCAAAGGTGGGTGCCGCTCATCGTTAGAGGAAGCCGTGTTCCCGTGGATCTCCCAATGGTGGCGACCCCGTGGAGCTCGCCGACGGCCGTGCTGCAAGGGAGCTCTCGTCACTTGTCGAAGTTGCGGTACTTGAATGCAACAACCATGGTGCTACTCGTCGGTGACGAAGCTTCAACGCAGCAACCATGGCGCGCTCGTCGGTGGCAGAGCTGTAACGCAATATTGATGGTGCTCCAACGCAACAGCCATGGGGCTGCTAGCCCGACGCGAAGCTTCAACGAAGCCTCCATGGCGTTGCTCGTCGGTGAGAGAGCTGCAACGCAGCAACGATGGTGCTTCAACACAACGTCCATGACCTTGCTTGCTGGCGACAGAGCTGCAACGCATCAGCGATAATGCTTCAACGCAGCATCAATGACGCTGCTCGCCGGCGATGAAGCTTCAACGTTGCATCCATGGTGCTGCTCGTCCGCGACACAGGTGCAACGCAACATCCGTGATGTTGTTCACCGGCAGTAGAGCTGGAAAGATGTGATGATATTTGCGGATCTCATGTGTGGTACAGTTAGAAAAGCTGAAGGAAGACGGAAGCCATGATTGAAAGAGGAATCAAGCGGATCTAATCAATCCTGGCAGGGCAAATCGGACTGCTTGCTAGATTAACCGATTGATTTGTAGCAAGCGTCTGTCTTTTTTAGGAGTGCGCTTGCACCCGTAAACGGACGCCTTGACGCCGGCGAGCCGTGTCCCAACATTAAACTGGTTTTCCTGAAAATCTTCTTAAAACCGTTTTTACGAGAACTTGTCTGAGATACTTAGTTATCCAAACAACCACTAAGACCCAGTTCAAGGAGAAACCGGATATGCTAGATGAAGCATGAAGGGAGCGAAGATAGACTGTAGGCTGAGCGTGTTCCGTAAGGCTTTGAACAACGGTTGAGATGAACGAATAACAAACGGGAACGTTGCGTGAGCGCGCGTGATCCGAGTGGGTACCGACGCGCCGACGGCCTCCGCCGTGACGACTGATTCGTCAAGAAGTAAACCAAAAGCGTGTTCCTGCCGCGACCCGCATCACCAATTCAACGCCTGACCGACTACTATACTATATAAATCCATCGTCCGCTATACCACAAACTCAACCCAAACCGGAAGAGAAGAGAGGGGACCGACCTGCTATCGATTGATCGATCCTGCAGTCGAGTCGTCAAGGGTTCGCCACCGCGTTCCACGGCGAGCAAGAAAGGCTTGTCTCAATGAAGCGGCACCAAGAAGAAGCGCGCGGCCACCTCCTCGCCGGCATCTCCTCCCGCCACGACGCCGCGGACGTGGAGCCGCTGGCGCCGGCGCCGATCACCAAAGGATGCGCGACGTTCTGGGTGGGCGCTGAGGAGGAGGGCGAGGCGCCGCGGCGGTTCGCGGTGCCGGTGGCGCTGCTCGGGCACCCCCTGATCCTGGAGCTGCTCGGAGAGGCGCGGGAGAAGTACGGGTACGCGCACGAAGGCGCCATCGTCGTCCCCTGCGGCGTCGAGCGGTTCCAGAAGGCGATCGACGCGGCGAGGTCCCAAGAACGGTTCCGTCACCACCACCATCATCACTTCAGTCTTCCTCACCTTGCCGGGTGCTTTAGGCCCTCGCACGCTGTTGCTTAGGATAAACACGCGCGCGGCTAGCGCCAGTTTGCGCGTGTTTTCTTGGTTTCTTGGTGTGGTGATCAAATTGGTAGGCATCCAACACCAAGAAGAAGCTCAGCACAAGCACATATAGCCTAGTTGATCGAGCTGCCCATGAAGAGTGCAGATTCTATCTTTGATCGATCGATCGTCGATGGGAGTAAAATTTTGTAGCCCCGACGATGATTAATCGGCTGATCTGTACAAATTTTATTGTCTATTTAACGAGAGTTACATATTCTTGAGATCGACGCGGTCCATTTCCCTTGTTTTCTTGGTTTATTGATGTGTGTCGATCGAATTGACACACACCCGTGATCCACAGAAAGCTTACGACGTTCTAGTGTCTAGCTGATCTAATTGCCTGTTTTTTGTGATCGATTGTTGGAGTCAAATCTCGCCAGATATTAGACTAGATAGTTTGGTCTCCAAACCCGACAAAGCATGTGAAAAAGCAAAAAAGTTCCACTCGATGGACAAAATCAGGACACTATTGACCTGCAAACAGGCCTGATCTATATCATACAACTATTGTGAGTTCTGACTCTGGCGGGCGAAGCAGAGATTGGTCAAGGCAGGTTGTCACATTGTCATGCTTTTTATGGTGATGATCTAGCAATGAGCGGCTAGATGTGGTATCCGCCGAAATCCATTAGGCTGTGCAAGACCTCAGGCACATGCGGCTGGTAATTTTTCAGACGCTGGACATAGCAGTAGGAGGCCGAACTCGATGAGAACATCACATCAAAAGTATGACAAGTTTGACCGGAAACACACGCCGGTCAGACCGGTTTACGTGCATTCATGCTAAAGTGGACAAATTTGACCCAAAAACGAAACTAATTCATAAAATAAACTGTTTACAAAAAAAATTCACCTAACTAATCCTTTTATGTGATATCTTTGACTTAGACGTCGCACTATACTGTGTGACGTCCGGTACTAAGTTATGTGACGTCTGAGACCTAGTGTGGCGTCTAAGTCATAGACGCCGCACTATACTGTGTGACGTCAATATAGTGTGTCGTCTGATTGTCGGGCATCACACAAAAGGGTTAACATTTTTTTCAAACAGTTCAGTTTGTGAAAATATTCGCTCGTGGATCAACTGCATGCATGAAATTTGACAAATGTCATGTAGTGGTAGCTTCACGTGTGCAGGATCAATGCCTCATTTTTTTTATCATGCCTTCGGTACGTGCCATACTAATTGAAGCTTTACTGTAATTGGTACGAGTACTAGTAGGAGTATTATTACTTGTAGGGGTACTATGCCCGACACGATATTATCTCTGTGTACAGACTATTAGATTACTCATAATGGTAAGTAACATAAAGTAGTAACATACATATGTTACTAATCTAAGAGCAAGTTTAGTATAGCCCTCAAACCCATAAACCCTTAAAAATAACTGATTTTTTACAGTTTTCGCCAAAAAAGCCGTAGACTAGAATCTCTAAACCCTCAAATCCGTAAAAAAAAATTAGAGGTCCAACCCTCAAACTGTTTCCCAACCTCTAGAAGTGAGGGTTGGGAGGAACCCCCCCCACCCCCAACCCGCACTCCTCTTTCCTCTCGCGCGGGAGGGAAATTTCATCCCCGCCTTCCCGGTTCCTCCCGCCGCCTCGCCCCGCGCCGGCCATGGAGGCTTCCGCCGCCACCGCGCCGAGGCCTCCGCCGCCGCGCCCGACTCGGGCCCTGCCCCCGCCCCCGCACCCCCACCCGCCCGGCACCCGACCGTGGCCGACGTGGTGGCGGCGACCCACGTCGGGGCCAAGCGGCGGCAGGCGGGCCACGCACCGCCTCCACCCGCCTCCCCGGCTCCCGCCCCGGCCCTCGTCCCCGCCCCGGCGCCCGCCCCCGCCGCCGCGCCCGCCCCCAAGAAGTGCCGGCCGAAGGCGGCCTCCCATGGGCCGCGAGGGGCTTCCTCCAAGGTCATCGGCTCATCCCCGGCCATGAAGAAGCCGCGAAAGAAGCCCGCGGTGCGGAGAAAGCCCACGGCCCCACCCGCGGCCCCGCCCGCCCGCCGCCGTCGCCGAACCTCCTCCCGCCGCGCACGAGGTGTTCGAGGAAATGGCAACCCCATCCTCGTTCATGGACCTCCTCCAAGATGCGGAGGTGGACCTCGGGGCTCCACCTCTAGAACCCTTTAGGGTTGGTGACGACTTGGAGGAAGATGAGGAGGATGAAGGGGATGACGAGGAGGAGGTGGCCGAGATAGGGGAGGAGCCATTCACCGCCGCTTCTCGCCCACACACGCGATTATGTGTGTGTACTATGCTATTGGTGGGTTCTTATGTGATTATGTGTGGTTGATAGGAGACAATAGCCGGCATGAGGTACAAGGAGATGGCCGCTTCCAAGGGCAAGCCATTCCCATTTAAGCATGCTTGGGAAATTCTTCAAACCTTTGACAAGTGGAAGTTGAGGGATCAAGAGACCGCACCCAAGAAGTCGGGAATGCTTAGGATGGATGATAGTGAAGATGAGGAGGAGAGGAACTTGGGCAAGCCCGAGGGAACCAAGAAGGGCAAGCTAAGGGTGAAGATGGAAGGAGAGGTGTCAAGCCTAAGGGAGAAGATGGAGCACATGATGAAGGCAAGAGAGGAATTGACAACAAAGACATTGGAGACGAAGCTTCTTATCACCGAGAAGAAGAAAGAGGTCAAGCTTGCACAAGCTGAAGCAAAGCGTGAAGAAGTAAAGCGCAAGGCCGACTTGGAGGAGATGATGATCAAGCTCAAATAGGCAAAGGTATGGAAAGAACTCATGGTGGAAGAGAAGGAGCACATGTTGATGTCCAAGAAGGACATGGATCAAGACCAATTGCAATGGTGGAAGGACTACAAGGAGGACACCACGGAGAGGAAGAGGATGTTCCGTGGTGCGTCCTCTACTTTTCGAGGTGACACTCCGATGAGTAGTTGTGGCGATGGCAGTGTCGACGACTCCACCGGCGCCTATGGAGATGCTTGATGGATCCCGCATGTGGTCTAGGAGATGGCGTCGAGGTGCAACTTTTTGGTGATGGCGCCGATGAGAGGGGGAATATGATGATTTTGTGATGCAAATTATTAAACCATGCATCAATGATTGTCATTTGGTAGTTTGTTTAGAGGTTGATTGTGTTCTTGTAGTCATAAATTGTGAGATGTCAAATGATAGATTTAAAGGTTGGGGTTGAGGCAAAGACTAGAACCCTCAAACCCAACCCTTAAAGCAGTTTAAGGGTTGGCTTGAGGTTTCTAGTCTTTGCCCCTATTTTTCAACCCTTAAAAGTGCCAAAAACTGGCACTTCTCAACCCTTAAAACTGCTTTAAGGGTTTGAGGGTTTGAGGGTTCTACTATACATGCTCTAAGTTTACTACCTCCATAGTGGATAGCAACATAGGGGTAGTAAAATTAAGCCTTTCATTTATTAGACTATCCATAATGAGGAGTAACATAGAATAGTAACATGCATAGCTTTCACGTGACCAGCAGGAATACTAGTTGATGTAGTAGTATTGTAGTAGTATCAGCCTTAGGTAATTGTTCTCAGGGAAATTAAACTACCAATACTACTTTGCTTTCAAGTCTCGGGACTTGATCTAGCAACTTGTAACTCAGGAGATCACGTATGAAGCAGAGAAGCGCGCCTAAGGCTATTCCTAATGCTTCACCTTGTACAAGTGCTAAGGCTGCCACATAGGTAAAAGATGTGATGTGGCAAGCTAATTAATAGGAGAGAGATGAGTGTGATGACCCTAGGAAGAAACAATGCTAAGCACGTGAACCTAGGTAAAAGAATTAAATGAAACAAATGCACCAATGCATGCACAACGTTAGTCGCAAAAACATTAAATAAGGAGGCTTAGCTACAATAAGCTAAGCAACTATGCATTGAGGACTTTAGTTGCTAAACTATTTATTGTGCTTAGCACCTCATCTTAGCATCAATGCATTGGAAGTGGCCCAACGTGCTCTCTAGCTAAACTTTACTCATCTCCAGTCCCTTTATTAATTATATCCATAGAAGTGAATAAAGATTCAATAGGAGAAGTGGCAATCATTTTAATATCTTTATCATGATTTCGATAAAAATCGAGTGGGGGAGCTTTTTCTAGGAATTCTTTCTTAGCTTTCAACTTAGTGGTAGTCTCTTACTTCCATTCATATATATTTGGATAGATTTAATAGTCTCATTAAAATCATGGTTGGGTGGCAAAGCTTTACTTTTAAGAGTTTCTACATCAAGAGCAATTCTATCCATGTTTTTAGCCAAAGTATCGACCGTATGGATCTTTTCTTCTACCATAGTATTGACAACTTTTTTGAGAAATAATGAATTTTTTAATGGTGTTTTCAAGATCATAGTAGAAATTATTATTGGTAGAAGTATTTCCATAAGAATTACTATAACCAGTAGAGGGATTACTGATAACCCACAAGTGTAGGGGATCGCAACAGTTTTTGAGGGTAGAGTATTCAACCCAAATTTATTGATTCGACACAAGGGGAAGCGAAAGAATATTCTCAAGTATTAGCAGATGAGTTTGTCAGTTTCAACCACACCTGAAAGATTAGTGTCTGCAAGTAAAGTATCAGTAGCAAAGTGGTATGATAGCAACGGTGCCAGAAAAAGGTCTGTTGACGGCTGACTATTCCTAACTGTTGTATCAATGGCGCCAGTAAATAGCACGTGGACGGGGAACTATTCTTCCCTGGCAAGGGCTCCAGAAAAGTCTTGCAACAAGTAACATCAAAGTAGCAAGTAACAGCAGTAGTGACAACAGCAACAAGTAACAACAGTAGTCACAACAGTAGCAAGGAACAACGGTAGTGACAGTAGTAGCGACAAAGTAACGTAGCAAGGACCAGTAGTAAAAGACTCGTAGGCAGTGGATCGGTGATGGATGAGTATGCCGGATGTGATTCATCATGTAACAGCTATAACACGGAGAGATATGTAACTATCTCCCGTTCGTCAATATAATGTAGGCATGTATTCTGTATGTAGTCATACGTGCTTAGGGAAAAGAACTTGCATGACATATATTGTCCATACCTCACATGGCAGCGGGGTCCTAATGGAAACTTCGGGATATTAAGGTTCTCCTTTTAATAAAGAACCAGACCAACGCATTAACACTTGGTGAATACATGAACTCCTCATACTATGGTCATCTCCGGGAGTGGTTCCTGCTATTGTCACTCCTGGGTTGCCGGGTCATAACACATAGTAGGTGACTACAACTTGCAAGATAGGATCTAAAACACACATATATTGGCGACAACATAATAGGTTCAGATGTGAAATCATGGCACTCGGGCCCTAGTGACAAGCATTAAGGATGGCAAAGTAGTAGCAACATCAATCTCAGAACATAGTGGATACTAGGGATCAATCCCCGTCAAAACTAACTCGATTACATGATAGATCTCATCCAACTCATCACCGTCCAGCAAGCCTATGATGAGAGTACTCATGAACGGTGAAGAGCATCATGGAATTGTCGATGGAGGAAGGTTGATGATGATGATGGCGATGATTTCCTCTCTCCGGAGCCCAAAACGGACTCCATATCTGCCCTCCAGATGAAGAACAGGAGGTGGCGGCGCCTCCGTATCATAAAACGCGATGAATCCTTCTCCGTATTTTTTTTTCCGGGCGGGACGGAATAAATAGAGCTGAGTTTGGAGGCGGTTGCGCCATGTGGGCCCGACAATCTCTCACGGCGCGGCCAGGGGGGTGGTCGCGGCCCCTGGGCTTGTGGCCCACTGACACGCCCCCTCCGGTGGATCTTTGCGCAGGTATTTTTCATTAATTCCAGAAAAGTTCTCCGTAAATTTTCAGGACATTCCGAGAACTTTTATTTCTGCACAAAAACAACACCATGGTAATTCTGCTGAAAGCAGCGTTAGTCCGGGTTAGTTCCATTCAAATCATGCAAATTAGAGTCCAAAACAAGGGCAAAAGAGTTCGAAAAGTAGATACGACGGAGACGTATCAACTCCCCCAAGCTTAAAGCCTTGCTTGTCCTCAAGCAATTCAGTTGACAAACTGAAAGAGACAAAAGAAAATTTTGACGAACTGTGTTTGATCTTGTTGTTGCAACTATGTCTAAATCATATCCAGAGTTTCAGCAAGATCACAAGCAAATGACATCTAGGTCTCACGATAAACTCATATCAATGGCATAATCAACTAGCGAGCAAATAATAATAAGCCTCAAATGTCAACACTTCAATCGAAATAACCATGAAACAGTACGAACAAATGGTATCTCGCTAGCTCTTTCCGAGACCGCAAAACATAAATGCAGAGCACCTTCAAAGACCGAGGGTTGACTAAACATTGTAATTCAAGGTAATGAAGATCCTGTCACAGTCATACTCAACACAGTTAAAAGCAAAGCATAAAAATGACAGAGGTGCTCTCTAATTGGTGCTTTTATAAGAGGAGGATGACTCGACAGGAACATAAATAGACAGGCCCTTCGCAGAGGGAAGCATTGATTTGCAGAGGTGCCAGAGCTCAAGCTTTGAAAACAGAGATAATAATTTTGGGTGGCATGCTTTCATTGTCAACGCAATGACTAAGAGTTCTCAACATCTTCCACGCTACACATGCTATATGCGGTTCCCAAACAGAAAGTAAAGTTTTGACTCCCCCACCACCAATCAATCACACTCCATGGCTAGCCGAATCCTCGGGTACCGTCCATACCAACATCAATCCTGGGGGAGTTTTGTTTGCAATTATCTTTTCGATTTGAGCATGGAACTGGGAATTCCAATTACCGCCCCCTTTCTCATGAATGATAGTGAATAAACACATATCGAGGATAACACGCCTAGCATTGGAAGATACCAATAGCCCCCTGTCACCACATGAGCAGTTCGGGCATGCAAAACAGATTATTTCTTGAAGGTTTAGAGAGTGGCACATGCAAATTTACTTGGAACGGTACGTAGATACCGCACATAGGTAGGTATGGTGG